>NC_056746.1:1010541050-1010841050 GCF_019279795.1 Protopterus annectens | reverse complement strand
TCATCCAAAATCAGCCATATTAATGAATATAAAACTACCCTTTGAAATGTATTTTATCAGACACCTACATCAAACTGACAGACCTCACACGTCTGAGTAATAAAACATCAGAGGGTCTCCAACATGTGTCTTCTGTGGACAGACTGATGTGTCTGGCACTGTGTGCAGTATCATATAGATAGTTTTGAGGCAGATATGTATGCCTTACAGGGCTATCTGTGGCCAAAATGGGTTGAAAATGCTGCACCTGCATAAGTAATATGGGATTCAAGTCACTTGTTCCAGTGACCTCAGTGTACACTATGACATACATAGGACATGGTGGAGAGACAGATTAATCTCTCAAAGGTCACCTCTCCTCTGCAGTAGGCTTGAAATGCATCCAGCAGAGCACCTCCATTACCTTGTTGAAGGACAGGCTGGGTGACTTGCTGTGAAAATGTTCTCTGCTATGGATCACTGCTGCTTCACTCTTGGACTTTTGCTAGACAGAACTTGGCCATGCATTATATCTGACTTTGAATATTATATTGTGATGTGCTTCTAAACACCAACAGATCAATACCCTAGTCACATCTTATGAACCTTGGAACATATGGTGATGTACATGCAAAAAGGAACATTATACTGTATTACCATTCTGATGAGATTTGTCTTCAGTGCTGATATACAATTCTAAGCTCTGAATATGTTGGTTTGACTTTGGATGTGCACCCATACATTTTTACTAAACAATCCTTAAAGAGAAAGTTAGATGTATTAAAGAAACACATTTAATTGACTGAATTCACAGCCCTTACAAAAGCATCCACTATAAAGTAGATAAATTATTACACTAGCAACTGTCTACAAATGGCTATGTACAATCTAAATGACAGGTACAATTATCAGTTCAACAGCACAAATGGAGGTAATAACTTCATATTAATATAAGATAGTCACCCTGTACATCAGACATATAGCTTTAGTTTCCCTGAATCCAAAAGATAGACAGGGATGTGGCACAGTTATCATCACTTGCACAGGATGTTGTGTGGGGGCTCAGGAGGCCTAGGCTGACACAAAAGGCTGGTAAGTGTGTATGTGTGTGTGTGTGTGTGTGTGTGTGTGTGTGTGTGTGTGTGTGTGCCAGCAAGATGGATCATGTAAATGTTGTGTGCGTGTCTGTAGGTGCCCTCAATGTGACAGTGGTGTGTGAGTGTCTGCATGAACACAGCACTGCTAGCCCTATATGTCTGTATGTCAGACAGCTGTGAGCCATGCATGGTAGAGCTGACAGTTCATCGTCTCCACCCCCGACCATGAGAACTGGCTCTGCCAAGAGTTGCACTGGCACCTCCACACTCAGGGTCAGATGCTGTGCTACTACCTGAAGGTGACCGATGTTTGCTTGACATGTTCCCTTCAGGGGAATACCCAGGACCATGACCCCATGGCCTGATAAATATGGGTGCGGGCAGCACACTCTGGGAGCATAATTGGACATGGCCACATTGGCTCTCAGCAGATGTAGTTGCCCAAAAGGCCGACGTTCCCCTCTCAGCAGATGTTCCATCACAGACAATGTACATTCCATACAGATACACTGTGCTCCTTCACAGACAGATCCCATTCCAATGTGTCATTCAACCGATCCAGGGAATCAACAACATGGTGGAGGCAGTCACAGAAGTCAGACTGTGCTGCATATATAAACCCAAGCATTCTCCTGGAGTTCCTTTCTGAATCTACCTGTGCCTCCATGATGACCCTAAACATACGTTGAGTGACACGAGATGAGACACCTGCAATAGGTTAGGGAAGGACAGCAGGCCTGCTCTGAGCACCCCTATCAATCCACCTGTGTGGCACCTTGCCAACAGTTTGGCAATGGCTAGTGTCAGCAGTCACTGAAGCCACAGTAGTAGCCACACTTCCCTGGTCAATGTCTTCACCCTCCAACTTCCCAATATCTATAGCCTCAGTGGACTGGGTATAAGTAGGCATACTGGCTGTGTCTGATGATAATGAGGGGGGGGGTCATCGGATGTCAACCTTTGTGACAGAATCAGCCTCTACAACCACTGGTGTGCCTCACTTTGGCCACCATCATCATCAGAATCTGATAAGACACTGACATCAGGTGGTGTAGGGGACACAAAGCCACTTCCATGTTCAACTGTGATAAAAGGATGAAAAACAGGAATGCATTAACACCTGCACTACTATGCTGCAATACATGTTAAACAATTTACACTGCTGTCACTATTATAGACAGTCATACCTCTCAACCTCTTAGGGCAAGGAATGTGGACAAAGCCATGAATAATGGATGGACAAAGGCCAAAGACTAGGTATTATTGTGACATATTGCCCTTACAAACCTAGAAAGGTGATATAATAGCAGGTATTGCTTCACCATGACATTAATGAGTGGTATGCATTTTTAATGTGAGACCTGTCATTATTTTATATCTGCACTCTATAATGACCTGTCAATAGTTTTTAACTCAATCAATATGATCTTAAATATGGCCCAGAGGTATGAGTCACACATCTGGACATTCTGCAAATATCTGTACAGTTGACAAGTATGCAGACAGTACGGCAATCCAAACAGCAGGCCTGAGATGACACTTTGGTAGATATGTTAGAATATTTATACTGTACTGACATAACTGTATTCTGCTTACCAACTGCAGAAGCCCTATATTTTTGAATTCCTGATGGTCCTGAAAAACGTAAAGGAAGGGGTAATGCCTATTTATACTGTACTGACATAACTGTATTCTGCTTACCAACTGCAGAAGCCCTATATTTGTGAATTCCTGATGATCCTGAAAAACGTAAAGGAAGGGGTAATGCCAACAGAACCACATTTAACAGTATAACAGGGGGTATTACTTTTAATAATCTATATCTACAGTAACTGCAACGTTAACAAGAATGTGACTGACAACCTCAAAATAAGCTTAAAACTGCAGCTAGCTTAAGTACCCCTACCAAAAAAACAACCTGACACACATATATAAACTATATACACTATTACAGAATGAATGCAACAGTATTCTACTGATGATCTAACAAAGTCTACCTGGAAGATCCCCTTGAGATGCAGGAGTGCCACCCATGTCCAGAACATACTGGCTGATGGACTGCTGGAAGCTTTCCTGAGAGGCAATATTTGCTAGAAATTCCTCTGTGGTGGTGAGTGGCTGTTCTGCTGCAGGCCTATGACTGGTGACCTGACGATCATGTGCCACTTCATCAGCAGCCTCCTTACAGCATGAATCATGTCTGTGGCTCTGTGTCACACCTACTCATAGCTGCAATTTTGTTGCCCAGTTGCTTTTAAAATTTGGACCAATTCATTCAACAGGGCCATGACATATTGGCCTGCCCCTTGGACATAAGGACCCTATGATGTTGCCTTAAAGCTTCAATGATGAGGTCATTGTCTCAGAAAAAGATGGCCTATTCTGAGTGGGCATACTGTTTACTGAAAGTCAAAATAATGATAACACATATAAGGATCACAGAAGTAAAAGTAAACTGTGTACAGATAAGGCAGTATAGGAAAACTCTCAGTATTCACCACTTGATTACAATTTAAAGATTCAACAGTGGTCAACAACTAACATGGAGGCTACAAAACAAGGAGAGTAGCATGACGAACATATCCTTGACTGTGCCTTAACAGATGCTCACTTATGCTCACACACCCAACCCAACAGTCCATTCTAGTTTGTGCCATAGCAGGGACTCATTTCCCCCACCAGCAAAAACAAAAAGAAAAAAGAAAAAAACAATACAACAGGCTAAGGGGCAAATGTGCTAAACAAACAACAGGGTAAATTCCAAAGTGCTCTCAAAGCACCTATCCATGAAATGTGTACATAGTTATCACACAGCATTAGACCTTTGACCTACTCTACATCCTCTGTCCCTCTCAGATAGCTGGTAAACAAAACCATGCCATTAGTACAGTTCTAACAAATACTTACTTCATCATTCCTAAGTACATTCCAAAATATGTAACAAAATGGATACATGCCTGATGGAGTACAATACTCTTCTGTCAAAATATACTGTTGCAATTTAAATGTGTAACTGAGTTTGAATTCTGCTACAACTGTCATCAACATTGGTTTGCCTAGCTACACATTTGCCTTTTTATTACAGTGTACATTACTAATTGATTGCATCTGACCTAGTCTGTGCTTCAGAGTTGTTAATTGCAGCCTGCACTGCTGCTTTGCATGCTAATCAACCAATTCCATGGAGCTACTCAACAAGATATAAGGCATTAATGTAGACACCGTGCCCTTTCTTATATATGCAGTGATGGAATAGTGGAGTACAGATACAATGTAAGCACTGAAAGATTGTTAGTAGCAGCTACAATTTACATACATTTGTGTGTGCTACATACTGAAGGCAATGCTGCTGCTGCTGTTGCCAATAGCCATAGACAGGGACGGTGTGGACTTTGCAGGCCAACAACACAGTAGAGGAAATGTGGGACCTCTGGCAACGTTGAGTCACATACAGAACCAAATGTAGGGATCCCATCCCAGTGGAATATAAGGTATGTGTTGAAGTTAGCATGTTAGCCACAGGTACCATTAACAGGCTACCAGGGGACATGTTTGGTGCTTCATAGGCATCAGCATCCAGTAACTTTCCTGTATGTCCATTCCTGTATGCTATGTTACAACATGGCAGACAGCACATATATTTTACCATAATTTCTGAGGAGAGGATTACAAGTATGCTACAACGGTAACATATATCACACTACTCTCCAGTTATGTGTGCCATACATTGCAGTCATGTACACAAGAGGACATCCGGGGAACAGAGTAGGGTCTACATTAACCGTAAGGTCTGTCACTTGAACAACTGCTAAATCATGTGTAATGTAATGGGAATCATGTGGAACGTGTATGCTGACAACTGTTGCAGTTAGCACAACTCGCATATATGCCACATTTCCCAATTCCACCAGATGTGTGCTATGGGGGATATCTCCAAAGCTCACTTAGGTGTGGATGCATGCTATGCACTGGAGTCATGGCTGAGGATACCCATCGGAAAGGTGCACACGCACACACACACACACACACACACACACACACACACACACACACACACACACACACACACACTCACAGAGGAACACCATAATGAGACACACAGTCCAAACAGTATTGCCATAGAGCATGTTTTTCAGCTATACCTCTGGCTGAGGGCACTATTACAATCCACTGACGTTCCTCAATGTTCATAGGTATGTGCTATGCTACCCAAGTTAACCAAGTTAACATAGTGGAAACAGCTGCAGCAGGATTATCAAGGGGACAGGGAACACATCCTACCAACAGTGCCAAGGTCACCACAGCCACAGGCCAATTATGACTCATAGGAGGAACCAGCAGCAAGTGTGATTGCAGGCAGACATAGCCATGCTCAGTAAGTCCTTGCACTGGCTATGAGATAAGCTAAAACCATCCTCTGAGATCACTAAACATCTCTATTAGGCCTGCATTAGAGATAACAGTTATCAACCATAACTAAATCATACAAGAGGCAGGATGCCAGACATGTAGGGTAACCAGACCAATACAGTCTTGTTAGTGCCATAGCAGACACACATCTTTTCTCCCCACCCCCAAAAGAACAGTCAGTGCTTGGTTGTGACATCCAACCTGTCTTTCCTTAGTTGGCAGCTGCATATCATATTATTCCCAGTTAATATCCTTTGACATTGTAAATGCAATGACATTGAATGGTGTACACACTGCATGTCCCAGACTACTGGACAGATAACTGATGAATGACCAAGAAACGCAGACACATAAAATATTGCTGTATATTTGCAAGCAAATATCATAATGGGGGTAATCAGTAAATGCAGTATTGTAAAAGTGAAACATTTCACTAGATGTACAGGGAACATGTAATATTTTATTACAACTGTACATTATTTTTAATTTCATTGTGTTCTGAACATCCATCCCAACTGTACAGATTTTTGCACAATGTCCAGATGTTGGACTCATATATTTGGTCTGTTTCTCATACAGTTTTCATTTTCCGTAACATCACTGGCAAATCATTGAGGACTGAAGTCAGGAAGTAATGGGATACATTTGAGTTTCAGACTTCATATCCGTCAGAAAGGGCAAGCTAATGCATAACGTGTTATTCTAGCCACTTCCTAAGTATGTAAGAGCAATATTTAAAGAGTGTTAAAATTATTGTTGCCTTTCTCCAGATTCCTCGCTCCAAGACACTGAGAGGTATGGTGCTGGATGCCAGTTGCTATTTGCTGCAAAGGTGTATGGTTGAAACACAGGATTCATAGGTTCATAGGTGTGTACTAGGCTAATGGCCCTGGAGCCTTTACAAGTCTAGCCCATAGGATTACCCTGGCATCATTCCACCTGACCTTAGTTCCCAGTGCCTCTGTCAGGTAGAGCCACTGGAGTGATCCCCGGGGTGAGTTTTCTATTTCCCATCCACTCATCAATATTTCTCTTGAAGAGGGCCAGTGAGGTGCTTTGTTTGACATGTATGGAGAGTATATTCCATAACATGGGAAGTCTCTGGGTTATGAATCTGTCCCTCCAGCACGTTCTGTTGATAGTAGTAATGAGGTTGAGGTCTCTGGAGCATGTGGTTCAGAGGGATTGGGATTTCTTTAACTGTAGTATTTCTGACAGAACTGGGTCAGACATGGCTTTGTAAGTCAAGCAGAGATCGCCTCTAAGTAGGCGATATGAGACAGAGAATAGTTGAAGTTTTTTGAGTGTGTCCATATAAGACAAGTGTTTAAGGCATAGAATCCTCTTTGTGAGGTACTTTTGTGGCCTCTCCAGTTGTTGCAGGTGTCTAGTGAGGTACATGCCAAATGGGGCATTGTATTCGATGACTGGCCTAATGAGAGAAGAGTAGAGGGAGACAATGACCTCTTTCTTCCTGGATGCAAAACCCTTAGTAATGAGATGTGCCACATAGAAGGACTTTCTGACCACAGTGGCAATGTGGTGGTTGAAAGAGAGGTTGCTGTCAACCTGTGTTCCCTGATCTCTTAAAACTCCTTCTGTGTTCAGTAGATTACCATTGATGTGGTACTTCATGGGAACCGAGTTTTCCCAAAGGGGATGATGACACATTTTTTGGCATTGAGCTTAAGGCCATGGTTCTGACACCACTTGTTGGTCTCAGTGAAGCCTTTCTGTAGGATGTCAACATCACTTGGGGAGTTAATAATAGCTCCCAACTTGAAATCGTCTGCGAACTTTGTCAGCTACAGTCCCTTCATGTTGGCCTGGATGTCAGAGAAGTATATACCAAACAGGAGAGGACCCAGGGCTGAACCCTGTGGGACTCCATTCATGACTGGTTAGCAGTCTGACTTGGAGTCAGCTACTTTCACACTGTGGGTTCTATCTGTGAGCCAGTTTGCAACCCAGCTAGTGCTATAGGCGTTGATGCCTAGCTTACTGAGTTTTTCTATGATTTCTGAGTGGGGAATGGTATCAAAGGCCTTGGCCAGATCAAGGTAGGCTGTATGAACCACCTTGCCTTCATCCACAGCTCTGGTGACTGACTCAAAGAAGTCGACCAAGTTGCGCAGTCATGATCTACCCATCACAAAACCAAACTGTGTGGGATCTGGAGTTTGGAGATTCCCTATATCCTTGTTTATTAGGTCCATGATGATGCATTCCAAAACTTTGAATATCAGACTTGTTTGGCTAATGGGGTGATAGTTCCCAGGGTCTGTAGTCACTCCTCCATTGTGGAGAGGGATGACTGTAACAGTGTGTCATTTGATAGGGACAAAGCCTGAGGTGAGGCTGTGATTGAACAGGGCACACAGGTGAGGTGCCAGTTCACTCTGTAGTTCATGTAGAACACAGCCAGGGATATTGTCAGGTCCTATAGAAGCTGTATTCATGGCCTTGGACAGTGCTGTTTTAACCTGTGCAGCAGTAATGCTGGATGCCTGGCAAGCTACTGTTAATGTGATAGGTCCTTTGGGAGGGGAGAGAGGGGTAAATTTAGCACTGACTCTGTTGGCCAGTATATTGGCAATATCTGTTGGCTCAGTATAGGAGGTACCATTGTGCAGTAGCTCAGAGCAAATCTGGGTATTGCCATGGAGATTCTTTACATAACTATAGAAGGCCTTGTGGTTGTCTTTACTATCTGCTGCAGTTCTGTTTTCATAGCTAGCTTTAGAGGATTTGATGAGGGATCACAACTTTTTGTTGAGGCTGATAAGGGAGTTTTTCCAGTCTTGGAAATTCACCTTATTCTGCATCAGTTTCCTCCTTCTGCTGTAGAGTGTGTTTATGGCAGGGGACCTTCCTATTTTTGGAGGAGAGCGTCTGGGTTCTATTGGGTAATGCGAGATCCATGTATTTTTGTCCGTGTTTGTACAGTGCATTAGTGTATGATTCGGTGGTCATGCAATTATTATCCATTTGTATGGGTGCCGTAAAGTTAGCCACCTCTGTTTTTAGGAGCCCAAAGTTAGCTTTGGAGAAGTTTTTCATGATGGTTACCTTTGCAGGGGGGTGGGTAGGTGGGAGGGATGTGGATTTCCAAGATGATTAGTTTGTGGTCAGATCTAACCAGGGAGGAGTTGACTATTGGTGTAGAGCAATGGTCGCCCATTTTAGTAATGATCAGGTCAAGGATGTTGCAACCTCTAGTGCGGGAAGAATGAGCTGGTCCAGGCCATTGGAATTAATGAATTCCAGGAAACATTGGGCAAGTGTATTGGTACATGAGTAGTTTTCCCAGTTAATGGAGAGAAAGTTGAAGTTGCCCAGTATGAGAGTGTTAGGTTGGACCCTAATATTCTCCAGGGTGCTTAGGAATGTGGAGTGTGAGTCTTGGAACATGGTTGGGGACCTATAGCAGGCTACAACTTCAATCTCTGTCTTACTTAATGTTAGCTGCACCCGAAGTATCTCTGATGCGTTATGTTGGGCTACCAGTCTGGAGGTGTGCGCATCCTTTATAAATATGGAAACACCACTGCCTTTGGAGCTTTGGTCCAGGTTCTGGGGCCGAAAGGTGTGGAATGAGTTATAGCCTGGTAGTGCAGGGGTGCTTTCTGCTGCCTTGAACCAGGTCTCTGTTACAGCACAAATGTCCATGTTCTCCATTTTAAGGAGTGCTTCAAGCAAGTGCATTTTGAAATTTTGACTTCTAACATTGAGTAGCATGACCCTCAGATTGCATTTGTTTGTAGCTGTTATGGTGGTAATTTGGTCTTTTAAACACCACCTAAACAAGGCACTATAGGGTTGGCAAGAGCCTTGGCCAGTATCCAGAAGCCCAGGGATGACAGATGCAGCCCATCTCTGACAAAGCATCGAGGTCTGTCAATCATATCATCCCAGGCAGATGCCCTTGAAATGACACCAGAACCTTAACCAATTGTTGAAATCAATAATTTTCTGCTTGTACTGTGGTATCATTTTGGGTGATGGTAGGATGCTGCCCAGGGCTAGGGTTATACCCGCCTGGGCTACATAATTTGAGATCTCTTCCATGTCTCTTTTCATGTAGTCCAGAGAGGTATGTCTCAGGTCATTCACACCCACATGTACAATGACAGAGTCATATTTGTATCTGTTGTTGAGGGACCTGAGTGCATGCATTATGTGGCAAATCCTGGCACCTGACAGGAAGCTGACTGTTACTTTATCCTTATTCAACCTAGTGAGTGAGACATCAGTGTGCCTCCCTATCGAGTCACCTATGACTAGCATGTTGGGCATGCTGTTTTGCCTTAGGGGCTTTGGTTGAGTGGCACACTGTTTAGGAGAGTTATGTGTCCCATGATTAGTGGTGTGTTGTGGTGGTCAAGTGCATTTCTGCCTTGGATGTCTCAGCTATTTGGATAGATTTTTATTGAGAGCCTCCACAAAGGTGGGCATGTGGTTTGTGTTTTTATGGGAAGGCAGTGCTGGTGTGTGTTCTGGAGGGCTATGTGTTCCATGTGGTGTGGTGCAAGTGTTGACCTTCTCCTCTTAACCAGCTATTCCAGTCTTGGCTGAAGAGTGTGTGGCTTCCAGTTTGGATATATAAGTGCATCTCTCGCAAATCTGAGTGTTGGGAGGTAAGAGGAGATGGTTGTCTGTGTACATGAGGCAGTTGCTACATTGCCTCAGGATGCCCAAGTTCACCAGGTTAATAGGAGAAAACACAGGGAACTGACCATTAGACATGCCTGGAGGAGTGGGTATTAATAATAAGTACTGGAGCTGTTTCCTTGTAGAACGTTTAGTGCTGGTAGGTTTTTTGTGTGCTACAATAATTGCTACAAGAAGTCTGGTAAAGTCCTAGACTAGTAAGCTAGAAAAAGTGCAGTAGAGGAGAGAACTAGCAGATTGAATGGAAAAGTTGAAGAGCAGACTTTGGCATCACTCAGAAGCTTACAAACAGTCCTGGATACAGCAAATCTGTATCTGGAATAGATGAGTTATAGAAAAGGCAGGAAACAAGTGCAAATGTGGGCTTTTAAACCAGAAAGTTAAAAGAGATGGAAAGACTATCCAAATGGCCAATAAACTACAATTTCTGGTCCAGAAACCACTCCTCTTGTGGTAGATAGGCTACCTAGTGCTTACCGCTCCCACTGACAAGCTAGAAGGCTTCCCTCTGACAAAGAAAGGCTTGGGGGGCTCAGAAGCTTACAAACAGTCCTGGATACAGCAAATCTGTATCTGGACTAGACTAGTTATAGGAAAGGTGGGAGACAAGAGCAAATGCAGGATTTTAAATCAGAAAGTTAAAATAGATGGAAAAAGACTGCCCAAACGGCCAATGAACTACAATTTCTGGGCCAGAAACCACTCTTATTGTGGTAGCTATGCTACCTAGCACTTACCACTCCCACTGATAAGCTAGAACGCTTCCCTCCAACACAGAAAGGCTTGCGGGGCTCAGAAGCTTACAGACAGTCCTGGATACAACAATTCTGTATCTGGACTAGTCTAGATACAGGAAAGGCGGGAAACAAGTGCAAATGCAGGCTTTTAAACCAGAAAGTTGAAAGAGATGGAAAAACTGCCCAAACAGCCAATAAACTACAATTTCTGGGCCAGAAACCACTCTTGTGGTAGATAGGCTACCTAGTGCTTACCACTCCTACTGATAAGCTAGAAGGCTTCCCTCCAACACAGAAAGGCTTGTGGGGCTCAGAAGCTTACAAACAGTCCTAGATACCCAAAAGCTGTATCTGGACTTGACTAGTTACAGGAAAGGTGGGAAACAAGCACAAATGCAGGATTTTAAATCAGAAGGTTGAAATAGATGGAAAAAACTGCCCAAACAGCCAATGAACTACATTTTCTGGGCCAGAAACCACTCCTGTTGTGGTAGATAGGCTACCTAGTGCTTATCACTCCCACTGATAAGCTAGAACACTTCCCTCCAACACAAAAAGGCTTGGGGAGGGCTCAGAAGCTTACAAACAATCATGGATACAGCAATTCTGTATCTGGACTAGAGTAGTTACAGGAAAGGTGGGAAACAAATGCAAATGTGGGCTTTTAAACCAGAAAGTTGAAAGAGATGGAAAAACTGCCCAAATGGCCAATAAACTACAATTTCTGGGCCAGAAATCACTCTTGTGGTAGATAGGCTACCTAGGGTTTACCATTCCCACTGACAAGCTAGAAGGCTTCCCTCCAACACAGAAAGGCTTGGGGGGCCCTAGAAGTTTGCAAACAGTCCTAGGTATAGCAAATCTTTATCCTGGACTAGACTAGTTACAGGAAAGGCAGGAAACAAGCTTAGAATTTTTTTTGTAAAGTGGAAAGGGAGAAAGGAGAAACAGAAGATAATTCAAGGTTAAGGACCTAAGTGGCTTTCCCTTCTCAAATGTTCTCTCTGTATTAGGTAGAATGAGCTAGTGACACTAGACTGGGATTAAGCTAGGATACAGCTGAACAAATGGGACTAGTCGTAGTGTCTGAAGTCAAAATATGATATCACTGTACTCGGTTGAGTGAGCAAATGAGATAGACCCTGGAGGAGTGTTCAAACACAAATTTACAGGAGGGGAGGGCAATTCCAAAGCCACCAAGATTAATACCAAAACAAGAACAGGGAAGGAGGATGGGGAAACTAACTGCAGAGAGAGAGAGAGAGACCACAGTATTCCATGAAACAAATAAATAGAAAAATAAATAACTGCAGAGAGACACAGACCACAATATGCAATTAAACAATTAGAGAGAAAAATAAAATGCATTACAATCTTTAACACTGCAAGTTTGTACTTAACTCAGTTAGTAATGCAGTTGATTGTTGGCATATAGCAGAAAGCCAAACAATTCAGATATTGAGCAGTAATAAATTCAAAGATATGTGACTAACACTTATAAATATAGAGAAACCCTCTAGGCTAAGAGTGTAACACTGAATATCAATGAAGTGAAACACAATAACCCCCAATTACTGCAGAGAGAGAGAGAGAGAGAGAGAGAGACCACAGTATTCTATGAAACAAATAAATAGAAAAAGTAATAACTGCAGAGAGACACAGACCATAATATTCAATGAAACAATTACATAGAAAAATAAAATGCAGTACAATCTTTAGCGCTGCAAGTTTGCACTTAACTCAGCTAATAATGCAGTTGATTGTAGGCATATAGCAGAAAGCCAAACAACTCAGACATTGAGCAGTAATAAATTCAAAGATGTGTGACTAACACTTATAAATATAGAGAAACCCTCTAGGCTAAGAGTTTACCACTGAATATCAATAACGTGAAACACAATAACCCCCTTACTGCAGAGAGAAAGAGACCACAGTATTCTATAAAACAAATAAATAGAAAAATAAATAACTGCAGAAAGACACAGACCACAATATTCAATGAAACAATTAGACAGAAAAATAAAATGCAGTACAATGTTTAACACTGCAAGTTTGTACTTAACTCAGCTATTAACGCAGTTGATTGTAGGTATATAGCAGAAAGCCAAACAACTCAGACTTTGAGCAGTAATAAATTCAAAGATGTGTGACTAACAGTCATAAATACAGAGAAACCCTCTAGGCTAAGAGTTTAACATTGAATATCAATGAAGTGAAACACAATACGCCCCACTTACTGCAGAGAGGGATAGAGAGAGAGAGACCACAGTCTTCTAAGAAACAATTAAATAGGAAAATAAATAACTGCAGAGAGACACAGACCACAATTTTCAATGAAACAATGAAATAGACAGAAACATGAAATGCAGTACAATCTTTAACACTGCAAGTCTGTACTTAACTCAGCTGGTAATGCAGTTGATTGTAGCTATATAGCAGAAAGGCAAACACCTTAGATATTGCCACCCATTCTGTGTTTGGCATGTGCATTGGATGGTAAATTGGACTGTAGAACTATGTAGGGATATTTCTTGTGTAGTTACATAGTCTAGTAGTGCGTGTGATACATTGATTTCATATGCTGCTTATTATCACTTGTTTTTATCTTAATATTTGGAATCACTGTTCTCCTGTGTGTAGCATAAATGGCATCAGCTCTGTGCAGCTGGTTTGCATGCACAGCAGCAATGCACAAACTGTAGAAGTGGACCACACATGTAGCAGATGGAAACTAGACATCTAAAAATAGACCTGGGATGCATTCTTGTAATGTCAGTCTGCATATAGCGCAAACCCATTAAGCGCTGTTGCACTACATGTAACAGCAAGATGCTCAGGATAAATATTAATGTAGTAGATCATCATGTAATTTATCCTGTGGATGTTAAGTGTTGGCCTGCAGTTCACATGGTCCTGGCTTGTGATACAAGGATTACAACTTGTATTTTATTTATGTGCCCTTGCATTACATTGCAATGTAATTAAACATACACATGTATTCTTTAATCATTCTACTAGCAACAGCTGTGAGTGTAGGGCTACCAGGTATAAGGTCCATGATTCTACTACAGCGAACATCTTTTTTTTTCATTGGTGTCCCACCTCACATTATAGTCACCTTGAGTTATA
Source organism: Protopterus annectens (assembly GCF_019279795.1). Taxonomy (NCBI): domain Eukaryota; kingdom Metazoa; phylum Chordata; order Ceratodontiformes; family Protopteridae; genus Protopterus; species Protopterus annectens. The sequence continues at coordinate 1,010,827,027 of NC_056746.1, read as the reverse complement.
GCAGTTGCTTAGTATTTCTCATATCCTAAGTATTTTCCTGATGCATGGCACAGTAATATTGTCAGTTGTGTAATGATATGATAATATTTGTATTAATGAACTTAATTTTATTGTTTCCAAACTCGCAAACACAGGCAACATGTTTGTGCGATGCTAAGCAGCATGCACCATTTTCAAATGTTGCAAAGTCCAATAGTGTGTGTTCTCAGTATCTGTCATAACTGAAATTGGTGGAATAAATCATTAAACATTGGTGTTCATCTGCGTTGGACATGGCTGGTGTTCAGAGAAAGGTTCTGAGATTTTGGTCTCAAAGGTGGGGTGTGCAGGAGTCCAAAGTGTTTGTAGGACTCCTAGTGAATGAGTATGGTCACCGGCTGTTGTAGAAGTACTGTCATGGATCTCATTACAAATCAGATGCATGGAATAGTTTGGCCCAGGAATCTCTCAAGAGTTACCAGTATCCCCCACACTGGTGAACAATGTAAGAGTTTTTACCAAGACCTCAGGGTGAGGAAGAAGGATACCCTCGACCATTGGATCGAGGAATGCAGGAATGATGACATTCCAAAGATGTGTAAGTATCACTTACAGGCAGTACTTGTAGGTGGTAGCAGCTGCATATGTTCATTGTTGGTGTTCTTAACGATATTCTGTTGTGTTCTGTTTTTCCCACAGCTAATGCAGAATGGGCACTGACTGCATCAACCCATGAAGAAAGAATGAGAAGGATGAGAGATGCAAGTGGTATGTATGCTTACAAACAGTACTGTTGTTTTAGTATTAAGAGTAAATACAGCTTATTGTGGTAAAAACTTATATCACACTGAGTATGCATTTAACCATTGTAAAGCAAAAAGCATGCATGCATTAGTATGGTACTTAGAACAACAGTTTAGTATTACAGAGTATACAGGGGTGGTAATTTAGAAAACCACATGTCCAAAGTATATAGTACTTGTCTAAGTTGACATAACTATTGCAATGTAAAGTATAGTATATAGTACTTGTCTAAGCTGACATAACTATTGCAATGTAAAGTATGACCTATATACCAGAGACAACAAGAGCATGCTGCATATTGTTATCATTATAACATTGAACCTGTATCTATAAAGTGTAAAAGGAAAGAGTACATGCATTATGCTGTATTACAAAGGAAAGGTACAGTATTACAATAAACACTACTTGTGGGTTTGAATACCACACTTCCCATATTTAAAACCAGCTCTTTAGAATACGGTTTTAGGTTGCCATCAATAAAAGTACAGTATCATTACATATTCATAATGATAGCATTAGATGTGCAGACCTCTATAGCTATGGCTCATATCGCCTGCTGTCAAATGTAATCAGTGCACATGGAACATTCATATGTGCAATATATCCCCCCAAGAATGATTGTTAGATGTGATGTGATCTGCACTATAATGTGTCTGTGTTAGCAACAGGGTAGTACTCAAAGTAATAAGCAGAGCGCCTCCTTGGCCCTCTTCAAAAGGAACCTTGACGATTGGATGGGAGATAGGAAATTCACCCTGGGGATCACATCAGTCACCCTGCTAGACAGGGATCCAGGAAAGTAAATATTGTGGGAAGAAATATCCAGGGAATTGTTATGGCTAGGCTTGTATAGGCCCTAGGGCTGATAGCCTAGTACCAACCTATGAACCTATGAACCTATAAGGGTATTTATTATCATTTAGTGTTATTGCAAGTAAAATGTATCAGAATAGTGTACATTATTTGTAGATATTTTTGTGTATTATCTGTGTGGTTACTAATGTAATTCCTTTTTTTCTCTCATCCCACCCCTTCTCTTCATTTTTTATGTTATTCATATTATATTTTAATTATTATTTGTATTGTTATTATATGATGTATATTATCATATTTTTCACTATCATAATTCTTTTTATTACCTATGATTTGTTTATTATATTTAATGTTCTATTGTTTTTCTGTTAAATAACTTTTCATTTCATATTATTTATCATTGTGTTTGTAATTCTATTTATTATTTTTGTATTAATTTATTATTATATGCTTACATTTTATTTAATGTTATTCTGTCCATTATTTTGTGTTATGTTTTATTTCATTATGTAATTTTAATTTTACTTGTTATTACTATAGCACTGCAGGGTAGACCAGTTCCCTGTGGTCTGCCTACACTCCCTCCACTGGCTATGGCACCAAGGCTCAGCACTTCTGGGCTGCAGCCTAGTGGCAACCCCTCAAGTGCTCCTGCTCTACTTGGACCCTCACTTAGTTCTGCCCCAGAGGATAGGCCTGGGGTTCCCCTCTGGGAATAGAGGCAGAAGAGGTGATTTTGTCATCTGATCTGAATGCCAAGTCTGGTGTGTAGGATTGTGCACCACAAAATTGGTGCATATCTACGCCAAGTGGAGACACTGTTCTCCATTGTCATCCTGAATAATACAAGGACATGCAGACATTAGACACTGTGGCCATCGGTGGAATGAGGTGACAGTGATGACAGTCCAGTGTTTGAGTACTTATTTCTCACTGTCACAAACACGACATCCTTAGTTTTGTAATACACCCAACTCCACCCCAACAAATGTGTTCACGCCACTCTTGTGTCTTTCACATACCCTCTCTCTTGTCTTGTATGTCTTGGCTGTCTGCAAATGCTTCCTCAGCTTTCCAACCTGCCTGCACCAGACTTGCCCCAACATTCCACTCTCTCCTTAAAAAAAGAAAAAAAAGGGCACCTGTTCCAAAAAAAATATCGACTCATACATAGCTCTCCATTTTGCATGTGTCTACTTGACACACTAAATTTGGTCCAATTGGCTTCCAACACAATTATGTTGTTATCAACCCTCTCTATGGAGGTGACAGTCTAAATTCAGCTAATAAACTGCACATGTGCCCTGTTGAAGAAATGGATAACTATGGTTCTTACCTACACCTGTCCTGCACATTCCTGCCCTCCTTTCACTTTGTTTTTCCCCCTGCTTGTTCCCCATTTCACCCACTTTCCTATCTTCATCCATTTCTTTTCTTTAAAGAATCATTGCGCAATGGTAAGCAGAAGTAAGAACAGTGAATGTATGTAAAACTATCTTACACACTTGTAAAATGTATGCATGGTATTTCAGACCCAGTATCCAGTACCGTCTGACTTCATCAATGATGTATTAATCCATCCAGCCACAGAGTCAGTTAATTAGCAGATTTCTTTTAAACTATCGGTACTAATTGTCACATATTCTCAATGTGCATCATGCAGCATTGCTCAGCAAGGCTGATAAAATATTAAATAAATACTAGAAACATACCTGTCAGCTTGGTAGAGCAAAACATTTGGACAAAGGGCCATCACTAATGAGGGGCAGTGAGGGAGGTGCCTCCAGGCTGCAGCCCAGAAGTGCTGGGCCTCTCTGCTTCAGCCGGTGGAGCAAGTGTAGGCAGATCATGGGGAGCAGGCCTACCCTGCAGTGCTGTAGTAAAAACATAAACAAAATTCAAACCAAAAAGTAAATAAAACATAAAACAGATTAAATGAAAATTATAAAAAATAAAGAAAACATTACAAAGCAGTATAAAAAGTTTCAAATATAATTAGAAACAAAATGAAAAATCATAAAAATTAAAATATATTTCACAACAAAGAATTATGAAATTATACATAATGAACAAAAATAAGATGTAAAACCAAATAATATAATAATAATAATAATAATAATAATAATAATAATAACAATAATAAAATAAGTAATAAATATAAGAAATCCATTAATAAATAAAAGAAGAGAAGGGATGGGGTGAGAGAAAAAAAGAGGAGCATTAGTAAACTTCCAGATAATATACAGTGCTTTCTACAATTATTCTATTCTGTTACATTCTACTGATAACAATACCAACTGCTAAGAATTTTCTTTATTACTTGGAATACATGTGCAGTAATTATACTTGACAGCAGGCCATTCAAGCCAGATGTCTAGAGGTATGTCTTTCAAATTCTGTAATAGTGATTACTTAACACTACTGCATTTTTATTGATTACAGGCTAAAACAGTATTGTAATCAGCTGAGTTTTACATCTGGGGAATGTTGTTTTAGAACCCACAAACAGTGGCTACTGTAATACTGTACTTTGCCTTTGGAATACAACATAATGCAATCCCTCTTTCCTTTTACAATTTATAGACGCACGTTTACTGTCATCTGAGAATGTGTAACTGTTGCTTTGTGTTACAGACCATACCTCTCCACCTTTTAGAGCAGGATATCTTGACATAGCATACATTAATGGGTGTATAATGACCCATAACTAGAAACATTTCAAATATTGCTGTTACACACATGGATAATTGCACTGGATTTGTGTTAACATGCATTTTGACACCCATTCTTTATTGACTTAAATTAAATTACTTGCCAGATAACTATGAATCCTACAATGAACAGACCAAAACAGTAATTCTTAAATGTGGGTATTCAGCAATGCTGTGCTCTGTAATGTAGTCCCTCTCCAAGATCTGCTATTGCTGCACAAGGTTGAGCTCAAAATGTCTAAGGTACAATTCACCTTTAAATAGCATGTTTTTCCACCAGTTGCACTTACTGAGTGTGCACACTATCTGCATTTTGATAAATTTGAAAAAGCTGCGCAATGCTTGCCATCACACAAACACAGTAAAACAAGTGCCTTGGTTTGTGTAATGCTAAGCGGTGCACACTTTTTTCAAATAACTTACAACCAATGCTATTCCATGGTTATTTAATTACACTAACACTATATTTGTATAAAATGCATTGTCACAACAGTATAAATAAAGGTTACATACCCTGGACTAGATGCACTGCACTCCAGCACTATACACATTTCACCACAGGATTTGTTACCTGTAGTCTGTGTTTTACTATGTATTGTTAATTTGATAATATGTGAGTAGAGCAGTCCCACTTACCAGGTTTCCACGATGCCCAGTAGTGCTGTGCAATAGCAATTGAAAGCATCCGGCTTCTATTTTTGGATGTCTGGGTCAAGTCTGATACATGGGTGGTCCCATCAAGTGAGGTAAGCATTGCCAAACATCGCACATATATAAAATAGGAGGAAAATCAAACTATATGGATATAACTAGTTCTGGCAGTCTTTCCAGGATTTTGGCTAGTATTTTTGTGGTGTTCTTCATAAAATGTGTGGCTTTATAATAATCATTTGGGATGGATGGTACTAAATACTGACAGTATGGGGTTGGGATGTCTGTGCTGTCCTGTACATGGATTAATTATCCGTGTTGCTCTATAAGGTTTTGCTGCCAACAATGCTGGGGCGCACTGCAAAACCTCACTTAATGCACTGCATGACATTAATATGCATTGCACATTGCCAAGAGCACATTGTGGCTATGTACATGGATACACTCCATGCAGGCTCTACTCAGAGCCTACATGGAAGTTACTGAATACTGCAGAGAGGTTTTATAATAACCAAAAGGCAGATCCTTATATCCTTCAGAAAGTTTTCCTCACCTGCTCTTGTCACTGAAAAAAAAAAAAAAGAATTCTTTTGGTCATATTACATCTACACGAAGGATTGATATTGCTAGGTGGCAAGATATGACAGGAGAATACATTGAATATATGTGGTACATTATCAGTAAACATAATCAACCGTTACCTTATATGCTTTTTTATCAGCACTCCATCTTGGTTGAAGTACAAGAAACACTAGAAAAAATTACTTATTTTGATTGTTGTTGAGTTATGGATGCATCAATACTACTTTAAGGTGCTAATAGTCATCAACCTAAGGCTAAAAGATGAACACTACAACTTAGATTATATCAATTACAATTATCTATCATTTTGGACAACAGGTCAGACAGCAGACAATGTGGCAGAGTCCTACTTCTAATCATAAAAGCTGCTTACCTCTCACCTACACTTGTACTAGGAGTAATATCTCAACTGATACTGCTCCTAATTGGACTACTTCTTCTACATGTGGGGGCCATGCAGAACTCATATTCCCCCACCTTACTCTGTTAAATTTACTGATAGCACAACCAAATCAATTGCCAAACTCAAACTATCTCCAAAGCATGAACTAATAATGCTAATAGATTTCATCATAGACTGAAGTGGATAACATAAATCACAGCTAAAAGAAAACTATCATTCTTAAATTATCAGAACGAAAAAGGTAACAAGGCTACAGGATCCGACCCTAACTCTAATAGAGGGGCAGTCTTGGATGTTGTCATAACAAATGTCCCTGAAAAAGTTAAACCGTACATATATTTTCCAGTGTAGTAAGGGGTCACTGTTTAATAATGTTAATTTGGCCTCTCAAATTATACAAGACTCCATTTGTTTTTATCTATGCTAGATCAGTCCCAGAACAGACTGAGTAATTCCTAAAGGCAGAAAACAAAATGAACTGGCTGGTCACTATCATATATTACCTCAGTCCTTAGTTTTGCTCTCTTTTAAACTATCCTTTTTCTTGCCAAGACAATCTATTTCCAATAGATAAAGAAGTCAACAGAGCAACACAGTAGCAGTGCTTCTTCTTCTTCTTCTTCTTCTTTCAGCTGCTCCCGTTAGAGGTCGCCACATAAGATAAACTGTTTCCACTTCTTTCTGTCCTCTGCATCTTGCTCTGTCACACCAACCACCTGCATGTCCTCTCTCACTACATCCATAAACCTTATCTTAGGCCTTCCTCTTTTCCTGTTAGCTGGCAGCTTCATCCTTAGCATCTTTTTCCCAATATACTCAGCATCCCTCCTCAGCGCATGTCCAAACCAACGTAATCTTGCCTCTCTGGCTTTGTCTCCAAATCTTCCAACCTGGGCTGACCCTCTAATATACATATTCCTAATTCTGTCCACCCTTGTCACACCCAGTGCAAATCTTAACATCTTCAACTCTGCCACGTCAAGCTCTGACTCCTGCCTTTTTGTCATTGCCACTGCCTACAACCCATATAACATAGCTGGTCTCACTACCCTCTTGTAGACCTTCCCTTTCACTCTTACTGGTACTCGGCTGTCACAAATTACTCCTGATACTCTTCTTCACCCACTCCACCCTACCTGTACTCTCTTCTGCACCTCTCTTCCACACTCACTATTACTCTAAACTGTTGATCCCAAGTACTTAAACTCATCCACCTTCGCCACCTCTACTCCTTGCATCCTCACCATTTCTCTATCCTCCCTCTCATTCACACACACATATATTCTGTCTTAATCCTGCTGACCTTCATTCCTCTTCTCTCTAGAGCATATCTCCACCTCTCCAGGGTCTCATCCACATGTTCCCTACTCTCACTACAGATCACAATGCCATCTGCAAACATCATAGTCCACGGGGACTCCTGTCTGATCTCGTCTGTCAACCTGTCCATCACCATTGCAAATAAGAAAGGGCTCAGAACTGATCCTTGATGTAATCCCACCTCCACCTTAAACACATCCGTCACTCCCACTGCAGACCTCACCGCTGTCACACTACCCTTGTACATATCCTGTACCACTCTTACATACTTCTCTGACACTCCCAACTTCCTCATACAATACCACAACTCCTCTCTAGGCACCCTGTCATATGCTTTCTCTAAATCCACAAAGACACAATGCAACTCCTTCTGACCTTCTCTGTACTTCTCCATCAACACTCTCAGAGCAAACATCGCATCTGTAGTTCTCTTTCCTGGCATGAAACCATACTGCTGATCACTAATCATCACCTCCCTTCTTAACCTAGCTTCCACTACTCTTTCCCATCACTTCATGCTGTTACTGATCAGTTTAATCCCTCTGTAGTTACTACAGTTCTGCACATCACCCTTATTCTTAAAAATTGGTACCAAAACACTTTTTCTCCATTCCTCAGGCATCCTCTCACTTTCCAAGATTTCATTTAACAATCTAGTTAAAAACTCCACTGCCATTTCACCTAAACACCTCCATGCTTCCACAGGTATGTCATCTGGACCAATAGCCTTTTCGTTCTTCATCCTCTTCATAGCTATCCTTACTCCTTCCTTGCTAATCCACTGCACTTCATGATTCACTGTCCGCACATCATCCAACCTTCTCTCCCTCTCATTCTTTTCATTCATCAACCCCTCAAAGTACTCTTTCCATCTGCTCAACACACTCTCCTCACTTGTGAGTATGTTTCCCTCATTATCCTTTATCACCCTTACCTGCTGCACATCTTTACTAGCTCAGTCCATCTGTCTAGCCAGTCAGTACAGGTCCTTTTCTCCCTCCTTAATGTCCAACTGTTTATACAACTCTTCATACGCCTTATCCTTTGCCTTTGCCACCTCTCTCTTTGCCATGCACCTCATCTCCTTATACTCTTGTCTACTTTCTTCATCTCTCTGACAATCCCACTTCTTCTTCACCAACCTCTTTCTCTGTATACTTTCCTGTACTTCTTCATTCCACCACCAGGTCTTCTTGTCCTCCTTCCTCTTTCCAGATGTCACACCAAGCACCTTTCTAGTCGTCTCCCTTACTAGCTCTGACGTAGTTACCCAGCTATTCGGTAACTCTTCACTGCCACCCAGTGCCTGTCTTAACTTTTCCCTGAACATCACCTCACAATTACTCTTTTTCAATTTCCACCATTTGATCCTTGGTGCTGCCCTCACACTCATCCTCCTCTTCTTGATCACCAATGTCATCCTACAAACCACCGTCCTATGCTGCCTAACTACACTTTCTCCTGCGACCACTTTACAGTCTCCAATCTCCTTCAGACTGGCCCTTCTACATAAGATATAATCCACCTGTGTGCATCTTCCTCCACTCTTGTATGTCACCCTATGCTCCTCCCTCTTGTTAAAATATGTATTCATCACAGCCATGTCCATCCTTTTCGTAAAATCCACTACCATCTGACCTTCTGCATTCCTTTGCTTAACACCATACCTACCCATCACTTCCTCATCCCCTCTGTTCCCTTCACCAATATGCCCATTGAAATCTGCTCCAGTCATCAGTCTCTCACCTTTGGGTACAGTCGTCACCACTTCATCCAACTCACTCCAAAATTTTTCTTTCTCATCCATCGCACACCCAACTTGTGGAGCATATGCACTGACAACATTCATCATTACACCATCAATTTCCAGCTTCATAAACATCACTCTATCCGACACTCTTTTCACCTCCAAAACACTTTTAGCATACTGTTCCTTCAGGATAATGCCTACGCCATTTCTCCTCCCATCCACACTATGATAAAACAATTTGAAACCTCCTCCTATACACCTAGCCTTGCTCCCCTTCCATCTGGTCTCTTGCACACACAATATACCAACCTTCCTTCGGTCCATCATATCAACTAGCTCTCTCCCTATACCAGTCATACTGCCAACATTCAAAGTTCTGACCTTCACTATCACAGTCCTAGCCTTTAACTGCCTTTGGGCATGTCTTCCCCCTCTTCTCCTCCTTTGGCCTACAGTAGCCCAATTTCCGCCAGCACCCTGTTTGCCAACAATACTGGTGGTGGTCATTGCTAACCTGGGCCTCGACCGATTAGGTATGTATTTCTGTACTGTTGTCTGCATGTATGATTTGGCAAAAGTTTACGCTGGATGCCATTTCTGATGCAACCCTCCCCATTTATCCGGGCTTGGGACTGGTATGAAGAAATGCACTGGCTTGTGCATCCCCAGTGGCTGGGTAATCATAGGATTTAATGCACTCCTAGAAATGAAGGACAACATCTGGAAATAACTCACTGACTTCATACCCTTTTCCCAGCTTATCATAAGCAACTTGTATAACAACATTTTTATGCCAACATCTATTATACTTATTATACATTTCCACAGATTTATTCCTAAACAGAACTTTAACAGAGGCAACTATCCCCTCTATTTGGAAAATATCATACGTCATCCCACTTCATAAGGGAGGCTCTTCCACGGAAACATCGAACTATAGACCTATAGCAATATTGTCTCCAATAGCTAAAATCATGGAGAGGTGTGTACACAAGCAACTCCTTCAATATCTCACCCTAAACAATCTCTTGTCCGAAACTCAACATGGTTTTCGCCCCCATCATAGTGCAACCACTGCCCTACTCTCCTTTGTTAACTCTGTTAACAGCAACCGCAACAACAAATTAATTACTTCAGCTCTCTTTCTTGACTTGTCAAAAGCCTTTGACATGGTCAATCACCAGCTATTGCTCGACACCCTCGAAAACCTTCGCCTTCATAACTCAGCTTTAAACTGGTTTAAAGCTTACCTTTCTGGGAGACAACAAGCAGTCCAGTGGCAAAGCAAGCTATCTCACTTGCTACCAAACACTATTGGAGTCCCACAAGGCTCAATTCTTGGTCCCCTTCTTTTCTCCGTATTCATAAATGATCTCCATTCAGTCATCCCCAAAGCCATCTGCATTCAATATGCAGATGACTCTACCCTGATTTGTTCCGATGTCTCTCTCCATAATCTCCAATTAGTCACCCAAAACTGCTTTGCTGCAGTTGAAAAATTATTCTCTGAACGGAAGCTCATCCTAAATCCAACAAAAACTAAATTACTACTAATTTTCCCCTCCTTATCTACTCCCTTAGGGCAACACCCTCTACATTCCAATAATAGGACCTTTCACGTTCAATCCACTAATGGCACCATCATAGAGCCTGTCTCTCACACCAAACTTCTAGGTGTTACTATTGATCACAAGCTCAAATTTGATATAAACATTTGTCAAACCATTAAGTCAGTAAACAAGAAATTGGGTTCCATGTACAGAATTAAGAACTTTCTCACTCCCAACACCAAACTAACCATTGCACGAACACACCTTCTCTCCACTTTACTGTATGCCTCTCCGGTACTATCCTTCCTTAATAAAACTGAGCTAAAGAAACTCTCTGTTGCCTATAACCATATTGCCAAGTTTGTAACAGGAGTACCTTATCGTACTCATCACTGCCTTAACCTAAAAAAACTTGACTGGTTAGAATTGCCTAATCTTCTCAAACTCACCCAACTTACTGAAGCATTTAAGATAATTAAAGAACCAGACAAAACCCCTTCACTGAATAAACTCTTCTCCCCCTACTCCAATCTCAACTGCCTTCGATCTTCAAATAGTGTCCTGGTACAAACCACGAAATCTAACAATTCGGGAGGGGATGCTCTTTATGCCAACTCCATAGGAAAGTTATGGAATTCCCTTCCTAACAACCTAAGACTTATTACCTCTCCTAGTCATTTCAAACCTAATCTCAAGCTTTTCTTCAAGGCTCATTGGCTATGTCCTTGTTCAAACCCTGACTAATCCAAAAAGCCTCTTAAATATTTCTGTTACTTATATACCATGGAACTGACAAATGTATTAGTATGCAAATTTTGTGTCTCTCTATCTTTTGTTGTTAAGAATTTACCTTGATGTAATAACTTTGTATTGATTTCTTTGTGGAGCTTTTCTCCCCGGGTCTCTGCTGTAAATGGATATGTATCCAGTTAGACTAACCCGGTAAACAAATGTAAAATAAAATAAATAAATAAATAATCCTCCCTTCTATTTATGAAATGTCTGCTGTAAATCTGTGCAAGACTTACTTCATTACGTAGAACTAGACTATGGCCATAGCTTTCACGTAATCTGTCTTAAATTCTAAAAAATGTGAGCTCTGCTATAATTAGACCATTAGTTTCCATAATTAAGTTCATTCTAACTGCAGGAACTGTATCACAAAGCTTTAAATAAAATAAATTTTGGACCATCCCTTAAGAGTCCCCTAAAGAGTCAAAACCTTCCACACAAAGCAGCTACTGACTTATTATCATTGTATGTTGGCTAGAGCAAATATTGAGAAAATTATTAAATATATAAATTAATATGACTGTCTATTGCATGCGTTCCTTCCATTCATAATGGAGTACAGTTACTGCAATCTGCTCTTTAACTGTTCAAATATTTACAAGCACAGAAAATGTTTTATTATATGATATAAAGTCCTCATGACAAAGTTGCAAGTGATTTTGCAAACAATAAATAAATAATAAAGATTATAATGTGCTGTTTGAATGTTTTGTTTCATGGTTTACTCAGCTTCTCTTTATAGCCATACCCACAAAATGATGTCATGATAGGTACTGAACAATGATTTATCCAACCACAAAGCATTATGGGTAAGCACAACCAACTTCATTAGAGGAGCAGTATCTTATTTATGTGGTTTCACTTCTATATCATTACATGTGTTCATTTTAAAATGAGTTTTTCTACCTTCAAGAGCTAGTCGTTCTAGGAATAAAGAAACTGAGATTGATGCATTTGGCATGGAAATTCAGTAGTGTGTACATTAATTTAGAGAGTGAGGCGCTGTAGATTCAGTCTTTATGATGAATGTCATGACATGGATTTTCACCTCTGAGAAAATAAATCATGAAGCTGTCCTTATTAAAAAAAAATAAAATACAAAAACAGACTTTTTGCATCAAAATTGTATATTTTGGTACAGTATACTTACTATATAGTGGTTATGTCGAAATATGTAATGAAAATATGTAGAAGTAATCTGAGTAAACTTACATCCTCCTACAACAATATTGCCAGATTTGCAGCTGGGTCCTCCTATAGAACGCATCACTGTATCAATCTGAATCAGTTAGGATGGTTAGAGCTGCCAAATTTAATACTTTTCAATCAATTAATAGTAGCCCATAAGATTCTGTATTTACCTCAGAATACACCCATACTTATATCCCTAGTCATCCCCTATAATAACCTCAAGACCTTACACTCAGCTAATAACCTAGTTGTACAAATATCAAAATCCAACAACTTGGCTGGTGACACCTTGTTCTCCAATACAGTAGGTAAAGCCTGGAACATCCTCCCAAGCCAGCTAACCTCAATATCCTCTGTCAGCTTATTTAAAAGCAAGCTTAAACCCTACCTCAAATCACACTGGCTATGCCCCTGTGTTAACCCAGACTAAGTACCTAACTATTAACTAGACTCCCACAATTCCTAGCCTCCCATGATCATGATCTTGTGTTGTCTCACTAATTTTTAGTGAGCTTAACCTTCCTTAGGATTTTTTCTCATGTAAATAAGTATATACTGTGGAATGATCAAACACCTTCATATAGTATCACAACCTATGTGTTAAATAACACTAGAAATCCATCCTTGTTTGCTGTTCTTCTATACTCCATCTATTGATCTCTAGTGTTTTTCTTTCTTAGGTTTTTGTGAGACCTTACTATCTCTTATCCTAAATTACTAGGTGTATCTAATTTTGTAATATGTTATAAAGATTTGTACTACACCATTTCTAATACAAATGTATTAGTCTTATTCATCTATTCTTAGATAAATTTTTCTTTTTTCCTACTGGAATATAAAATATATAATCTTAGGCTTGTACTATAATTGTTAAAACTTCTTATGTACCAAATTATACTGTTATTGTCTTTGTCTTGACCTTTATGTTGTAATTTGTGGAGCTTTTCTCCCCGGGCCTCCACTGAAAATGGACATATATCCAACTGGACTACCCGGTCAACAAATGTAAAATAAATGAAATAAATAAATGTCCAGCTTCACCTATGTCACTCTTGGACAGGGACAATAGGTGCTGATTTTAGTGTCTTCTTGAACCAGACACCCTTGGTAACATGGGTTGAACTTGGCTAGGCTTGTTAGGGCCCTGGTGCCGTTACCCTAGTAACCTCCTATGATCCTATGACTTACACTGTGTCATCCTTTGGAATGGCAATTGACTCACTGATAGGATGCATGAGATAAAAATAGGGGAAGCTACCTCCATTAGGAGTCCAGTTACCAGTGAAGTCCCCCAGGGTTCTGTGCTTGGCATCTACTTCTCTGAAGCAAAAGTTAATACCAAATTACTCTGACTTGACAAGGTTTGCAGATGACTGCAAGCTAGGAGCAGTCACTGAATTCTCTAATGACTTGCCTATCCTGCAGGAAGGCTTGTCCCAAGCAGATACCTGGTGTCAAAATCATGGACTGAAACTAAATATAAAAAAAGTATTATTATATCCTCTGGGAAGTCTTCTGTCATGGGGAAATTTCACATTGACAATACACCCTTAAGAGCTGACCCAGTTTTCAAGAAGTTATGTGAACAATAACCTAACTTTTGACCAACATGTATCCACTGTTGAAAGAAAGCCTTTGTATATTGTGCAGCTTATAAACAAAGAGATTATATTCAGATCCAGATATGTCATTGTCCACGTTTACTCAGCCCTCATTAGGCTAATTATTTAGCATAATGCCTCCTTTGGCATACATATCTCCAGACACGTGCAATAACTAGAATGCCCACAGAGATACTTTACTAAAATAATACAGTGCCTAAACAATATGCTGTGCATGAACCGAACCAAAGCCCTGTCACTATACTCAGTATCCTACAGACTGCTAAGAGGTGACCTGTATCTGGCATACAGGACATCCTCCAACTCAATACTGATGGACCTAATACACATCAGCAAGTCAAATGTCATCAGAAATTCCAATTCTAGGGATCTAAACTTCTTCTGCAACATCAACAGAACAGCCTGGAGGGGCAGATAGATCTTATAGAAGATACCACTGCTCTGGAGCAAACTCTCCATCCACATAAAAGAAACTCATCTCTGTACGTATTCAAGAGCAACTTGGACCTATGAATGGGTATTAGAAAAGTTACCCAAGGACTGTACCTTGTACTACTAATGACTAGAGACAGCTCCTACAGATGGGTACCCTCAAATTATCTGTAATTTGATCCCAGTTATTTTCACTAGGGTTACTATATAGTTATTGACCATGGGAATGGGTAAGGTCAATCTAACAGAGGGCAAGAGAGGTTAATTCATGCACCAATATGGAAATCAGCTAGGCTTAAAATGGCCCAGAAGGGCATCTGGAATAGTACTTACCTATGAACCTTTGAACTTGCATCAGAATATGATCAATACACTTTAACAAACTTTAACAATACAGTTACTTAGATTCAGTTCTAATATGGTTCTCTAACTACCAACATAATGGGACATTTCAGCCTATGAATGTAACCACTCTATCAATACTAGCATCTTCACTCATGGTATACACTACAGATCTTGGACCTCTGTGGTCTTCACTTTTATTAATAACTTTCCCTGAGATCTTCCAAATAACTGTCATTTTCTTTGCAGATGATACTGTGTTACTTAGTCCCGATAAATGTAATGCCTTTGGAAAGACTTAAAAAATGATGCCAAGGTGGCTGGGAATTGGTAAGTGGGGAAAACCTAGCAATAAATCCTACAAAGACCACAATAATGATTTCTAACATTGGAAAAAATGGCCTCCCTTTTATACACATTGTCAAAGACCTCACTTGAAAACCTATTTTTGTTGATCAATCTCAAAAAACTATCTAGGCTTATGATTGGATCAACATTTAACATTCATAGAGTATATAAAAGAGACTTGAATGTTTTAAATCAGCTTAAGTACTTCTACAGTGTCTCTCATTTTATCACACCTGAAATAATGAATGCTATAGCTAATGGCATCCTTATCCTTTGATTGAAATAGCCCTTTATGGCTCTCAATTCTTCCTATAACAAGTTACTGTCCCAAACAGCACAAAACAAAATGTTATGTTTCAGTTACCTATCCTACAGTGCAGAACACCATTTCTTGACTAAGAAAGTTAACTGGAACCCAGTAAAAGGTAGAGACAGGTTTTCTGCTCAAATTCCTGACTTTCAGTCTTCTCAACCATGTATGCCATCTGCCTTTAGCAAGCAAGTTAAAAGCAAGAACTAATTTCTGTTCTGTGTTCCATGTTGAGGGTTTCCTTTTCTGAATGCTATCATTTTCTCTGGTGGTAACCAAATAAACATTCTCCAAGATAGCAGCTGCAAGCTGCAACTTGTCATGTAGGACTGCAACTCTTTTAAAGATACATTCATAGGTAGTTGCAAGGCACCTGGTCAAGGTCACCATTGACGAACCTAGTCCATTTTCCCAATTGCCTTAAAGCACTGTTTGATTAAATGGCACAGTAAGCAAATGGACACTGAGGAAATCCAACCATGGACTACAACATAGCTCCTCAATGGCTTATAGCCTTAATTCTCTGTGCTAACTGCCAGATGACCTCTACTAACCAGCAACTATAATTATCTCTTCACCATAATGAGTACTCTTCTAATTTCTACAATGATAGATGTTAGGAATTAGCTTCTTTGTGTGTATATATATATATATATATTTATATATCTATATCTGTTTATATATGTATTTGTATATTCTACAGGTATGGATTTTGTTGGTAACATAATTTAGAGAATGTCATTCATATTTTTGTTGTTAACATTTCCTTACAATGTTTTGATTTTATTCCTTCATTTCCTGTGTTCTTTTTCATTATGTTTAGTATAGAAATCTGCTGTTTCCCTTTATGATACTAGTAGATGTAATGCATATGCCTCTGATCAAGGGCATGATTGAAAGGGTCTTCAGGGCAGCTCACGTGCAAGGCTAACAACTGTAATAAATAAATAAAATACATAACTAAATAAAAAGTAAAACATAGAAAAACATTTTCACAAATGAAAAAATTGGACTCCATCTGTTTAAATGTATGTATGATGCTGATAGTATGAAGAGATAAGTCTGGCTGAAGAATGAAACATATTCTGAAGATGTTAAATGTCAATGCATAGATACTTACGTCATTAAGACTATGTTGCTTGGTCAGTCAGCTGATGATATCATAACAGACTTAATGAAAGGAAATACCAAGGGATTCTTTCACAGAAATGTATCCCCCTCAAACTGCACAGTTTCAGCTAAATTACACAGCTAATAAGAGAAAGTTTTGGAAGAAAGGGTACACCTGTCTTGCAACCTCATGATCTAAAGCAGTACAGAGGTAGGTAGTTGACAGCTATATTAGGAATGAGCAGAAAGGGGAAATAACAAGAAAAGTCTTCTAAATTGCTACAAATTTAAACCTTGAAAAACAAACACTGAACCAACTGAGAAAAAACAAAAAAGTGGAAACCAGCAAACGAACACAGCTTTATTGATAAAATTGATAATAAAATTGATTAAATAGATAAGCAATTTCATCTATTAAATGTAGACTTCATCAGATAAAATATAGCTGCATTAATGCACATTTAAATTATCCGCTGAACCACATGACTGGGAACCATGACTTAAAACCATCACATAATATGGCAATTTATAAATGAACAAAAAACTTACAATGAAATACTATTTCACCTATTATAAAATTTCATCTTGAACAAACTGGAAATGCTAACAGAGTCATTAAGACCTGGTGGAACTGTTAACCCGAGGGGTGGTTCATGGTCTACTTTACTTGAACAAAGACAGCTTTGTTGGCAAGTATTTTTAAATTCTACAGTTCCACTGGGTCTTAATGACTATGTTAGTATTTCCAGTTTGTTAAAGATGAAATTTTATGATAGGTGAAATAGTAGTTTATTGTAAGTTTTTTGTTCATCTATAAGTTTCCATATTATGTGATGGTTTTAAGTCATGGTCCCTTTAAAATGTCTTTTCCTGTTCCCGGTCATATGGTTCAGTGGGTAATTTAAATGTGCATTAATGCAGTTGTATGTTATCTGATGAAGACTACATTTAATAGGTGAAAGCACTTATCTATTTTATCGATTTTATCAGTTAAGCTGTGTTTGTTTGCTGGTTTCCACTTTTTTGTTTTTTCACAAATTTAAACCTTGTCTTTCTTCACTATGACTAGAAGGCATTTTTTTTAAATTATCGGTCCTTTTGACAACAAATAACCAGTGACAGACTAGTGTTACAAACAACAACTCATTGTAACACAAAAAAGCTCAACCTCATACTAATTAAGAAACCCCATCAATTCAGGTTAAACAGGCCCTAGGGAAAAAAAAAAGGCAATATACTATGTGCCTCTATGCCAAGGTGTCAAACTTTCTGTTCCAGGCAATTTCTAGTACCCAGAAAGAACAATAGAGTAAAAGCAGTTATAGACTTTCCAGACCTCATTAGTTTTGTGCAAAGAAAAAATCAGGATGGTGACTGTGACCTAAGACTTTTCCTGCAGAAAGGGAGAGCATTACTCCATGACAACAGTCAATGTGGAAGATTTGTGATACATCCCAGGAAGAGCATCACCAAGAAATTACCTTACATCTCTCACAGATCATCATCACTTTCAGTTTTAACCTTTACCATTTGGAATTGCCACAGTCCATACACTATAATATTTAACACACATTTAACTGGTGTGTTTTGCATGCCTAAAAAAATGTTTCATTAGCTGGATGAGAAAATTACGCTTTGAGGACTACCAAAAGCAAAACGACTTCAAAATACTAATGATACTATGGGTCTATAATGCACAATAGGTTTACCTTTAAAACTGCGTATTGCAGAAGGGTGAACAAAACATTTCCGAATGGCAGTCTGCAAAGTTTGCAAATGGCAAATGGAAAAAGGTTTGAATGTGCAATGAGCGAATGCACAGTGAGATTCGCTCATTGCACATTCGACATTCTGGGGCAGATTGCACTATAGTGGGAATTGGGAAATTGTTCCTTTCCCCACTGTAGTGCAATCTCGGAGTTAGAATGATAATGTAGGGAGGGATGGGGGGTGCAGGGTGGCTTGCCCCCCTGATTTACACTTTGTGTTTTTTTTCTTCGACATTAATGTTCAAAAAACAGTGAATTTGCTTTTCGATTTGCTGTTTTTCGAACATTAAGGACTGTTGACATTTACAGATTCATGGTTTTGAGTCACTCATATGAGCACTCAAACTACTGTGATTCATGGTTTTAAAGGTAAACCTACACAATAAGCTTCAGAGCTGGAAAATAAAAAGAGTCTGTTAATAGCTAGACAGCCCAGACTCTGCTTCGGGTTCATAATTTTTTTTGTCCTCACAGAAAGATTCCACTAGGAGAATTTACAAGAGGAAGTGGAAAAGATTTTCAATTTAGGCCTTGAAAAATTATGTCGATCCCTTTACTGTCCCTATTTCTTCTGTACTGGAGTTTTAGCATCTCTTTTTAAAGAAGATGCTAGTTTTTCCACAATCAAAACACAATTGGCAGCCATATAAAATTTTCAATCAGGAGACAGTGCTTCTTGCTTGTCTGCTTCCAAATTATCTAAGACCTTTCTAAAGGATATCTTTCTGCTCAGAACCCCATTGAAAGATGTCACCTCCTTGGGATTTAAGAGTAGTACTGCAAGGCTTAACTTAACAACCCTTTGAACCTTCAGAAAAAAAACTGACTTCAAATTTCTGTCTTGGAAAACAGCATTTTTAGTTGTTGTTGCTTTGCTAAAAGGATTTCTGACCTCCAGGCTCCTTCATCAAAAGCTACATGCATTGTTTTTCATAAAGACAGGGTTACCTTACAATTCAATCCTTCTTTCCTATTAAATGTGGCTTCTGAATCAAATATAAATCAAGCAATTCACTTATCAGTCTACTTTCCAAAAATTTTGAACAAGGGAGAGTACATGCTACATCTTTTAGATGTGCATAGACAACTGTGTTTCTACTTACATAGAATAAAAGAGTTCAGAAAAAACAGACTAACTGTTTGTCTCCTTTTCATCTAGTTGGCTAGGTTCTCTAATTTTTAACATTACATCAGCCAAATAGATAGCTAATTGCATTTCTTGGATATATTCTCAGCAAGACCTCTCCCTACCAATACCACCTAACTCAATTCAACTATTTTCATGGCCACCTAATCTGCCTTCTGTTCTAGAACTTCTATTGACGATATTTGTGCAGAAGCCACCTAGGCTAATGCTCATACCTTTATTATGTATTTCAAATTATACTTAATTTCCAGAAGCAGACCTGCCTTTAGTTCAGCAGTTCTCTGCAATATCCTTCCATGAAGGCCATCCAAGATTTATGTAGCTGGGGACTCAGACGCATAAGGTGAGGAAGTATGAAAAGGACAACATCAAATATTAAAGTTATGTACTCATCATGATGAGGCATCTCTGTTGACCATTTTCATTTTTTCTCAACTCTCTTCTCTCCTTCACCTTCCTGTAATCTTCTGGAGTGACCCGATGGACTTTTGGAACCTGTGGGTCTTGGTTTGAGCCTGTCTCTACTTTTCTCTTCTCTTCTCTTCTTCTATAGATGTCGAATCCTTTATGGTACCAAACTTGATCCAAGATATTGGGGATAGACTAGGGGATTGTGGGTAGAGGGAGGAACTTGAAAGTTGGATCTGAAGTCTGTAAAATGCGGCCAAATCGGATCCAAGGATCAGATCCATAACGCATAAGTTGAGGTGAATGAAAATGGACGACACAGATACTTAGTTATGGTGAATACATAACTTTAATTTTACAACTGTTGAAACTCCTACATGAACATACTTTCCCTCCTTTAACCTCAAAACTAATAAGACATTCCCCCACACACAACCTAAGAAATTTGAAGCACTGAGCCCTAAAACTCAAATCCTATGCTCCAAGCTACATATCTCTGACAATGCAGTCTCACTACTCAGGCCCAAACTGTGGGAGTTCCTCCATCCTACAATTAAAGACTCATCTTCTTATTCTAAGTTTCATTCTCTACTAAAAATCAAGTTAATCAAGAAGACTGTACATTTTACACCTCAGGTCACATCAATTCCGTCTACTTTAACTCTGTTTTTACTCTAACTCAACCACTAGGGTCCTTTGCTCCTTTTCACAACTCTAACTTATTCTACTGCAATTTTCAAATGTTCTAAAACTTTGTACATATTGTAAATTAATACATTGGGTTTACTGTGTCCAAAGCATTGCCCTACCACTGTACTGTTTTTAGTCATGTATGTGTCATTGTGCTCTTGTACTGGTCAGAACTGATTAGAGCTCTATACTCGTAAACAAATAACTAACTAACTAACTAAATAACTAAATAAATAAATAACAAGAACCCATTATGTAGGTCTCCACAGCAGTGTTATGCATCTGCATTCTTAAACGGGCATAAAGTCAAAGTTATGGATTCAACACCAGAAGAACAGGAGAAATGAGAGCAAGAGACTCACACATCAATAGAAAATTCCCTCCTCCCTCCCTGATCTCAGCATATTGGCATAAAACACTGGCAATGCAGAACTGAGTATATATTGTCATTAAATAACCACCTTGGAAAAGTCACAATAGACCAATTCATTTACTCACTTCTTGCAAGTGTTACCCTGCTCAGGTAGGAGTCCTGCTTCTCAGTATCAAAGGCACACATGCATGTATATGCAACTGTCTCCTCGGTCTACCTACTATACATACAAATATGTGTACTGCCTCCTTGGTGTACCTACTATACAAGTTTCACATGATCCAGGCAAGGAAACAAAGATGGTGACTTGGAAGACTGGTAAAAGAGTGATGATATGGTATATCAGTGGATGAAAAGAGAAAAAAAAGATAATGTGTGCTCAATTTAACCCCCAACAGAAGTGTGAAAAAGGATGAAGATGAATGCTGCCAATGAAATAAACTATGCTTTAAGGACATGTGTGGTAGCTAGGCAGTTAGGTATCAATTTTATGAAGTACAAACCTTACTTTTGAAAGAAAAAACATGGTATAAAATTTGCACTGATACCCATCTCTATCATCATCTTTAGTGGGTGGCTGCAGTGGTGCAGTGGATAGCATTGTCACCTCATAGCAAGAAGTTTTCCAGTTCAACTCTTGGCTGGGGTGCCTTCTGTGAGGAGTCTGCATATCCTCCCTGCGGTTGCATATATTTCCTCTGTGTGCTTCAGTTTCCTCTCATACTCCAAAGACATGCACTAGGTGGATTGGACACTCTAAATTGGCCGTAGGTGCAAGCACGTGTGCGAGTGAGTGGTACAGATGAACTACCGCTGCAGGGCTAGCCACCCAGCAGTGTAAACCTTGGCTCAAGATGATTGCCTCTGTTGAAATGACACCCCGACCCCATATGTAAAACGGGAAAAGGGATTGAAGATTAATGGACCCATCTAAAAAGTTCAGATCTCTACAAATGGCATGCTAAAAACTATATTGCCTTTTCTGTTGGGCAGAAGCTGAAATAAAGTGGGAAAAATAGATCATAAATATGTATTATGTATGTGAGTAAGATGCTTTTCATAGTTTGGATAAGAGGTTGGTGTAAGACTTTAGAAAATGTGCACAGACCATGGTACTTTAGTCCCTGCAGAGCAGGATTCCATGCAATCTTGTTGACATGGCAGAAGAATGTGCCTCAGTATTCCAGTGTACAGTATTCAGATGGATACAGATGGACTTTAAAGATTATACAGCTTTCAGAACAGATGATGTCCTCAGCTGCTCGTTTGCTGCAGTGCAAGTGAGAAACAGATAACCTTCATTGTAAATTAGCTACTTATGTTACAACATTTTTGTATTGATTCATGTTTTCTGTACAACTTGCCACCACATTATAATTATTTCTGTATAAAGTACTTGTAAGGTATACCCATTTCTTGTCAAAGACTCAAGATATATGGAGACAATGTCTGAAAATTTATAAAACAGTGTATATTATTGTCTCTTCTAATTTATGGTGCTTTGTTTAACACTGTGAATTAAAGTGGTTTCAACACAGTACACTAACTCCTAGCCCAATACATTTGAATAAAAAAATAAGGCCCTGCAGCAGATTTTAGTTAAAATTTAAGTCTGGAGTGTAAAAGGAGGTGTTACTACCGCCTTCATTTGAAAACTAGAACATATGGGGAGTTAGACTAACAATTTGTTAATTGCCCCCATGGGACCTGATGGGGCACAAAGCCCTGCAAATTGCTACATTGCCCTAGCATGTGATTAACTGACAATTAACCTAACTCCTGGGACTGCATTATATCTATTAATGCAATGATGTAAAAAAACAGGCTAACATATGCCTTTGAATTTTTTTTTATTTCACAAAGATGGTTGCAGACTTTGGCTCATGTATTCCGAAACCTCAGGCACACTTTATTAACTTCTACAATATCTACAATGGTCCAGTAAATGGTAACAGCGTCTCTGTGGCTGGAACTGTTATCAGCAGGAACAGAACCATACCTTGGCTCCTTCTGGCACTATTAATCAGGAAAAAGGTTTTTAGTGAAGCAGTCCTTTTGCCTTCTCCCTAAGAATGTTAGTTACATATGTCAGGAGACATCTGTTCAGCCACTGAGCAGCATAGTGCAGCTAATTTTTCAAAAGAATTGATGCACTCCAGAGAAACGGTTCTACATGGCAGTGTGGCTGAGATTAACAGAAGGGTCTTACAATGTAAATGGGCAATAGCACTGTGCTGCATAAGTTCATTTACATTCTAAAATCATGATTTAAACATTTGTTAAAATGTTTGATTTTGTTTCAGTTTACACTGAAATATATTAGATTTATGAAGAATCACAAATAATCTACTTTAGCAACAATGCCTGACAGGGTGGTTATTATCAGAGATATAACACATGCTCTAGGGTGCTATGAGGCCCTACACCTGAAAGGGCAGTATTTACTCAACAATACCCACATGGGAGTGGGGCATTATTGCACTTAAGGTAGTGGACTAGCTGTTAAATTGCTTTATATTTGCTTTTTATTTAGTGTATACATATTTGTGCATTTAAAAGTACTATTTATTTTTTTAGCAGCAGTGCACCTAAATTTTCAAAAGAATTGATGCATCCATAGAAATGGTTCTACATGCCAGTGTGGACGAGATTAACAGAAGGGTATTACAATGTAAATGGACAATAGGACTGTGATGCATAACTTAAGTTACAAAGAAAGTCTAATTCTCCAAACCATACTAGAAGCAAGAATTTTTATATTCTAAAATCATTTTAAACATTTGTTAAAATTAGTAAGTTTCAGTTCCTGTATGGGGTTGTTTAATGAGTTTACAGTGAAATATATTAGAATTATTAAAAATCACAAATAATCTATGGAAGCAATAATGCCTGACAGGGTGGGTGTTGGGAAAATAATCTGAATGGTTCCCATGGATGAACAGTGATTCTTGAAATTAAAAATGCCCTGTGTTCCTATAATAAGGCTAAAATCTGATACCAGCAGACAGTACTGCAGCTACCACTGTATTGTCCTTAACTCTTTGAACTGGTTCGAACAGCCTCACCACTTACATTACATACAGTTTATCTAACACTATCTACAAAGACCGCCCTGCTTTTACTTCTGTTCTCCTTTCCTATCACCCTAATAGACTACTTCAGTTAGTGAGCAACATCTTTTCAGCATATACAAACCCCACAAATCCTCTGGCCAAAGTCTCTACTGATACTCTTGTCACTAAAAAATGGAATCCTGTCCCTCTACTCATACTATTGTCACTAAAAATGGAATCCTGTCCCTCTACTCATACTATTGTCACTAAAAAATGGAACCCTGTCCCTCTGAAAATTAGATCTATCTCTAACCCTCCAACTTCCTACTACTAATAAAAGACTAACTAAATAAAATTTAACACTATTCCTGCACTACCCCAGGGCCCAAGGCTGAACTAGTCCCACCGTCCTTCCACCACCAGCATACTCTGACAATGTTCAGAGTGAAGGAATTAGTAAAATCGACTTCTTAGACAAAGATCAAATATATTTTTCATCATCATCCTCATCATCATCATCATGTCCCCTTTTTCCCCATTTGTCTACATGGGTTGGGGTATCTTGTTAACTGTCACCAACTCTCTTGATTCAGTGCCACACTCCTTCTTCCTGCATGTCCCAAATCTTCCTCACCAGATTGTCTTCTGCTTTTCTACACATGTGCCCAAACCACTGTAATCTGTTCTCTTTGATCTTTTCTGCAACTGGCGCTACTTTGGCTTCTGCTCTTATGTCCTCATTTCTTCGAATGTCCCACAGTGTGCATCCTACCACCCTTCTCAGGCACTTAATTTCCATCACCTCTAGCTTCTTTAACTGTTCTGCCTTTACTGCCCAGGTTTCTGTACCATACAGTAGTACTGGTCACACCATTGTCTTGTACACCTTACTTTTCAGCTTCTTTGGCATTCCTTTGTCATAGATTGCATTCGCTGCAGCCCCTCTGATTATTGCTTTGACTTCTTCATTCAAACTACCCTTCTCCTGAATTACCCCTCCCAGATACTTGAAGTTATTTACCTGTTCCACTATCTTCCTTTCTATCTCTATTCTCAGCTTCTTCTGATTTCCCCACTTTGCTGCCATCACCACCATCTTATCTGTGCTTAGTTTCATGCTCTGTGTGTTTCAGATTTGCATTCCATTCTCCTATCCTTTGCTGATGTTCTAGCTCAGAGTCTGCCTGTACTGCCACATCATCTGCATACAGCAGCTTTGTTGATCTGTCCCTTCCATTGCTCCATTTGCTAATGTAGTCTATCATCAGTATGAACAGCAGTGGGCTCAGAGTGAACCCTGGTGTACATCCACTCCCACTGGGAACCCCTCTGTTAGGCTGAACACTGCTTGTACTTGAGTCACTGGGTCCTTGTACATAGCCAGCACTAATTCTACCAATGTTTCTGGGACTTCAAACAACCATAGTACTGCCCAAATCAGCTTTCTTGGGACTGTATCATATGCTTTCTCCAAGTCAAGGAATCTCTCCTCATCTCTAGCTTCTTCTCAAATATCTCTCTCAATGCAAACATCGGGTCAATTGTTCTGCATCTTGATCTGAATCTGAACTGCTCATCTCCCACCTTACATTCTACTCCTCTATGTATCTGTTTATCAATCACCCTCTCCAGAACTTTCATGCAATGTGGTAGGAGTTTGATGTCTCTGATCCCTTTGTCTTTGTTCGTGTACACTGGCACATGTATGCTTATTCTCCAGTCATCTGGGATATGCCTTTCTCTCCACACTGCTATATGCACCATCAGGAGCCATTTTTTTCCCCTATCTCACCCAGTATCTTTATCATATCTGCTGTGACCTCATCTGAGCCTGCTGCTCTCCCTTACTTATCTTCCTTAGTGCTATTCTTACTTCTTCTAAGGTGGGTTCCTCTCAGACTCCTCTTCTTCTCTCATTGCAGGCTGTTACTGTGGCAGTACAGCTTCTGTTGGGTTTTCTTCATTCAGAAGCTGCTGGAAATACTCTGGTGTCTGACTATCTTCTTTATCTTTCTGTCTTTGCCTTGCAACCTGATATAGTTTCTTTGTGCCCCTTACTGAGTCACTTTGGTAGAGTGCCTCCGATGCCCTATTCTTTGCTATTGCAACCAATAGTCCTTCCTAACCCGGTCATTCCCAGTCAGTCTTTTCTATCCCCCACTTCCTGCACTCCTTCTTACTTTTGATGACTTCCTGGACTTCTGCATTCCACCACCCTTATTTCCATACCTGGCTCGGCCGCATATCTTTTCTGTAGACCTAACACATGCTGTTTTTAGGCCCTGCCACTGGTGTTAGAGGCCTGAGTAATTTCTTGAACTGCTGTACTTTCTCTCAGCCTCTGTTGACTCTGACCACTGCTTGCAGATGATTGTGGTAACTAGTGGTTTATGCTGGGGGCCGACTGATGAATTTTGCAATCATGCATTCTACCCCAGTCCCTTTTCCTTACTAGGAGGAAGTCTACTGGCTACTCTTGTATGTGATCTTGTGACTCTTTCTGAACCATGTTGGCTACTATCAAGCCATTTGCCAGACAGAAGTCTAGAATGGCTTCTCCTTCTTTATTCTTGTTGCCCTACCCATGACAACCAAGACAGTCCTCATATCCTGTTCTGTCTGTCCAGATATGTGCATTCAAGTCACCCATTATCAAGATGCACAAAGCGGTTGGTCTGTACAACTCTGCCCCCTATAGGGCACCATGTAGACTCTGTGCTGTTGCCCACAGCTCCATTCATTGGTGGGTTTGAGATGGAAACACTCTGCATGATTTACAGACATGGGAGAAAACCCCACAGAGACACAGGGAGAACATGCAAACTCCAAAAAGGCATTGCTTGGAGGTCAGGATCAAACCTTGTACCTTGTGTATGAGAAGCAAAGACCTTAACCATTAAGCCATCTGGTCTTTATATTGCTAGCAAATATATTTTTACCTAGGCTGTATTATCTAGTCATCTCTGATCTAATGGGAGTACTTAGTGTGTTTAATGTCATCTGTATGAACTGCAAATTGTGAATACTTTATCTATTGACAATGTTCTTCTTCAATGTGTTATAGCTGTCCAAATATTTGTACTACATATATATAGGTTCGTACTATATGAGCTGAAGCTGAATTTTTGCTTAGTTATATGTCATTCTTCTGTCTTGGGTGTATAATAACTTTAGTTAACTGTAACCACATTATGTTAATGTGGGGGGTTTCTCCCTGGGTCTTCACTGAATATGGGATATTATCCCAGTCAAACTTTCCTGGTAAATCAATGTCACATAAATAAATAAAATAAAAATTCCAGGTTTTGTGACATCTCACTGCATTTGATATGTATCCAATTTGCTTGGCCATAACATGATTCAGCTATTTCCTGCAAAAAAAAAGTATGATGAATCAGTAAGATTACCTGGTTATCAAATAAACAAATAAATATAGGTATTGGTCATATTTTACATCCCTTTCAAAACATTATCCAGTATCATTTAGTATTGGTGGATATTGTGCCCTAAAGCACAAAATCCACTTGCTTTCTTCTCTAAAAGCTATATTTTCACTGAATAAAAATTATAATAGAGTTATAAAACTTGCTGATAAAGGAGGGGACATTGTCATACTAGATGCTTCTTACTATATAGATACCGTGCTGAATATGTTATTACAACTGACTATTTACCCATAACTAAAGTTATGGTTACTAGTATTATTAATTAAGTTTAAAAATTCTTTGTTTATTTCGTAATGGAGAGATTTTTTTAAAGACATATTTGATTATCTATATGCTAATACAGTCATTATTCCCATAATATATGGGATGCCAAAGATCCACAAATCTCTATGTAACCCACCCCTATAGACCTGTTGTATTGTCTAGGGGATGGGTTACTGGAGCCATTTTGAAGTTTTCGGAAAGTCAGTTAAAAATTGTTCTGGAAATATCTAATACTATTATAAAGGATAGTAATGATTTTCTACAACAACTTTTTGATTGGACTAGAACTAATAATATTACTACTTGTTATATGGTCACTCTAGATGTTGGTTCTCTTTTAAAATCAGTTCCAAACAATGAAGGGATTGATTTGGTTAAAAAGTGCATTTTGAGTCAGCCATGTCTAATTAGTATGAATGTGAATTTAATATGTACATTATTAGAAATTTTGTTAATCAATAATGGTTTTATGTTTCAAAAACAGTTCTATAAACAGGCTAATGCCATAGCCATTCGGACCACCATGCTAATACATATGCCAATATCATAATGAACTCATGGGAAAATGAATAGGTTTTATCTGAATCTAGAAATGAATATTGTGAGAAGGTTATATTTTATAAATAATTTGTAGATGACCTGTTCCTAATTTGGGATGGTCCTCTGAATATGTTGAATGATTTTATCTCCTATTTATTCACAACTACACGTTTTCTATGGTTCAAGAAAAAAGTTCACTATAGACAAATTGATTTTGTAGATGTAACACTAGTAAAGAATGTGAAGGAACAGATAGAGACTATGTTATATAAAAAGGAGGTTAAGAGATGCACCTATCTGTCAAGAGACTGTATGTATCTTGTATTTATTTTTTATAATATAGTTAGGAACCAAATGTCATGGCTTGCTACATTGAATAAACAAGACAATAATATGACTGCTCAAACTGACCATATAGTATCAGAATTTGATGGGAGAGGTTATCAGTTAAATAGGTTTGAACATATTAAGGAACAAGTTCTAAGTAATAGATGACCATGAAACCTATTTTTCTGAATTTCAAAATAATAACATGAAAAGTAATAATAGGATAACCAATAAAGCCATGAATAATTGTAAGTGTATTTTAACATATGATTGAAACACTTTTAAGAAACACTTTTAAAATTAGGGACATTATCAAAACATTGGTTAATCTTATCTCAAGTCCCTGAATCGAAAGATGTTTATACAGAAAGTCCTACCTTCAGTTATTAAAGTTCAACTATATTGAAAAATAAACTATGTTATGAAGAACAGGTTAAAGTTAGGGTCTATATCATGAAATCGACATTTGAAAATGTCGACTCACATTTGTTCGGCATGAAAATGTCGAACTCCAACATACTCGAATGGCCAAATCACAGAAAGAAATCGGTTGGCCAAACACCAACGCCACACAAAAACAAACATATTTAAGTGGGGGGCTGTGCCCCCTACACCACCCCTAAATAAATATTTTAACTCCAAGACCACACTACAGTCGGGGAAAGTGGAGGTGTAACAAAACGGCCAACCTATTTCTTTCCCTCGGAAAGAAATCGGTGATTTGTCCGTTCGAGTATGTTGGAGTTCAACATTTTCATGTCGAACAAATGTGATTCGACATTTTAAAATGTTGATTTCATGATATAGACCCTAAAGTAATGCTTACTATGTAGGTAAGACTAATCAGAGATTTAAGGACAGAATATGTAGTCATATGTTGGAGATTAGAAGACAAATGTAAAGTAATGCCTTATATAAACATATGCTGAATACAGATAATACACACATCTTTAAATTTATGGATTTATATGTAGTACCTGAATATATTAGAGGAGGAAATTTAAAGAACTTAACTGGAAAGGAAAAAAGCAAGTGGATTTTGCATTTTAGGGCACAATATCCACCAGGACTAAATTAGGCTTTTAGTATTAAATCAGTTCTGAAAGAAATACAAAATAAAGTGAATGTTTTTTAAGATTTTTAATTAAATGATTAATTATT
This sequence comes from Protopterus annectens, assembly GCF_019279795.1. Taxonomy (NCBI): domain Eukaryota; kingdom Metazoa; phylum Chordata; order Ceratodontiformes; family Protopteridae; genus Protopterus; species Protopterus annectens. The sequence goes on along the minus strand of NC_056746.1, from coordinate 1,010,797,139 downwards.
TGATTTGTTTTCATTGTCACTTGTTTAATTAGGTGTATAAATATACGATTTTATCTTTGGAAGAGATTTCTGCCCGAAGAAGCATTTTATGTGAAAGTTTTACTTGCAGTTACATTTATTTTAATATACTTGTGGTTCCAGAGTGCTTGTTTTTTTACAATACAATGCAAAATGGCATTTTCAGTAGTCTGTTTCATACAACTTTGTAGAAAAATGTGTTCTGATATGTATACTTTACACCACTTTGAAGATAAGTATGACATGTATACTTCATACAACACTGAAGGTAAGTGTGCTCTGATGTGTGTTCTCACAATTTTGGAAATGTAAACAATGACATGCATATTTCTATGTTGGTTTCCCTTTCATTAAATTCAGTATAGTTTTGAAAAACAAGTCACTGCTTTTTCATTCTATTGGGAAGTCACATCACCTCCAATCCATTCAACATATCCTATGCCTTCAGTGAGTAATTAGTAATTCATTAATTGACTGTTTGAATTCTTTCACTACTAAAAACAGTATGAATCTTAGACAAAAGGTACACTGAAAACATGCTAACATATGAACATCAGATTAATGACTCAGATATGATAAAGAAACTTGCATCCATGAATTTTGGAACCATATATCAATTACAACAATCAAACAAAAATGCACATTAACATTGATAACATAAATAATAAATAAATAAATAAATGCATACATACATACATACATACATACATAAATAAATAAGCAAAAAAGCATATCTGCAAGGGGTCTCCTGCCCCATGCACTCTACAACTCCTAAACTAAATTATGTTAACTCCGATGTCACATAAGCATGGGGAAACAGCAAATACAGTAACTATAATCTAGCTTTGCCCTAACTCTTCTTACAACTTATAGGAAACTCACCATGTACTTTGCTATTCAGTAGAGAGCCCAAACCAATAACAATGAACATGGAAGTAACAAAAACTCAGATTCCACAGAATAAAAGAAAAGAAATAAGACACAAAAACAATCTACACAAGGTGTCTACATTAAAACGACATAAGTTCAAATTAAAATCTTACAAAACCATGGAAAAGAATCATAAATAAACCAAACCTCAAATAAGCCAAAGCACTACACCCACCCTTAGGAAAGCTGTAGTTGGTATCAAAATATCAGTGGTGAGTTTCCACTTGCCATGTGTTCCCAGTAATCTAAGCTTTAGGATGAAGATCTCAAGGGGAAATGCAGTTCATGTCAGGCTGTCAATGTCTAGGTCCTTCACCTTGGGTCATCCAATGTTGTTTATTTCCTGTGGGTCTAGTTGTGCCTGCTGCCTGCAGGAGGTTAAAGAACTTACAAGCAATGAAATCAAAAAAATTCTCAGGAGGCTGCTTCTTATCCAGTTCTTTACTGGTGTTGATTGGTGTTCTTTACAGGTGTTGATTTTGTATTACTTGATAATTAATTAAACATCTTCTAGTAACATGGGTAATATGTTGAAAGAAGAACAATGTGGTAGAACACAAATGTATAGGGAAATTATGCAGTTAAAACAAGTAGCAGTGGTGTTAACACCAGACTTAGGGATAAAGTAGCAGAGTTGCAGTTTGCAACAGAGGTGCCAATCCAAAGACTAGCAATCATGGCTCTATACTTCTGTCTGGCTATATGTGCAACATGGCAAGGAGGGACATGTCCTACTACAAAAACTCACTGTGAAGTAACTGAAATCTGATGTACTACACCATATTCTGTCTGAACTTCCTAAATTTATTCTACAGAAATTAGGCATGCAACTTCATGCAGCATCAAGGATATACTTGCAGAATTTGTACACATGTAAACAAATGATATTTTCAAGCTTCAAACCTATGTTTAGTGCTTGCACCTTTCAGTAACTTCTTTCCACTGGAATGAATGAGGTTTTTTATTACATTTTAAAATTCTTTACACTTCTAGTCATTTTTTTCCATAAAACTCACTAAGGTCAGGTAATCAAATCCTAAAGAACAACATATTTATGGTCACTCATTTCTCTTGGATAAGGACTGTGCAGCAGGGTTAACGTCATACTGTAGGACAAAGATTCATTTCTTCTTCTTCTTTCAGCTTTTCCCAGTTAGGGGGTCGCCACAGCAGATCACCTGTCTGCTCATGATTGGCAGTGGAGTTTTACGGTGTCGAGTTGCCAGCCCAGTGCCCAACCTTCCACAGAAGGCACACACACGCACACACTCACACCTAGGGCCAATTTAGAGTGTCCAAGCCATCTACAACATGTCTTTTGGGATGTGGGAGGAAACTGGAGCACCCAGAGGAAACCCACGCGACCACAGGGAGGACATGCAGACTCCGCACAGAAGCCATCCCAGCCAAAGATCGAACTGGAGAACCTCTTGCTGTGATGTGGCAATGCTAACCACTGCACCACCATGGCCGCCCAGGACAAGGACTCATTTCACAAGGACTCATTTCTATACTTCAATATTCCAAATCTCGGTACTTACGTATTATTGCAACCAGATTTTCGTGGTTGCGATCTTCGTATCATGGAATCAAAACAAGTGCAGGAAACACAGTAAGGTGTCGTTGTAAGTCTTTATTGATGAAGAATAACTTTGGATTACCTTCAGGAAGAAAAAAAATTGAAAAATTTCTCTTTCTGTTATGGGTGCATTACAAACGCATGCTGAAATTGTCATGGCTGCTCTCTTATTGACGAAAGGATTTTTTTCAGTGTGTGGAAGGAATCCTGAGAAGGAAAACACAGACACAGGAATCATGCTCTTGGTAAACAGTTTTTCTCACAATTTGTAAGCATCTTTGAAAATAGCCCTTTCAATGAGAGAGTTGTAATAAGTAATGGTTTTCAAAAGGGAGACCGGATTATGTGGACAGCTGATTCTGGGGATGTTTTTCACGGAAGAAGTTTGCAGTACCGGTTTTATTTTGTTTAGTGATGGTGGCATGTTCTGATAGATACATATTGTACTTCACACTGATTATTGATTTTCTTAGTGCTGTAACTTTGTGGAGTGCTCATTCGCTGGTTTGGTCTTTCTGTGTGTTGGTAAATTGTCAGCAATTGCAGTTCGTAGTGCAATATGCAACTTGCAAGAAGTGAGATGCTGGCAGTAAAGTGCAAACATAAAAACAGAACATCTTTCAATTTGTATTGATAACAATGCACCAAACAAACTAAAGTGTAAAGAGAACACATTATATTACTTTTTTACAACATTCACAAACTGATTCAATGAGCGGGTAGCAAATGGTTTTCATGCGAAAATCTGGTTGCGATACTACGTAAGTACCTAAATCTCATCTGTCATGTTTAAGCATGGACTGGTCTGTGTTTTTCTTCATGTTTTAATTCATTTAAGGACCCCCACTTGTCTTGCGTTTCTGTTGACATTGTTGCTGTTACTGTCACTATCTGTGCCAGAAGTGCAACTGTTTGGGATAACTGAACCCTCCATGCCTCTCAAGTGTACCTCATTACGAGAAACGTACCTCATTTGAGGTCTTAAAAAGTTCATGTTCCTTGAAGTTCCAATAAGTTCCACATTGAAAGGGTCTGTAACACATTCAGTGTTGGGAATTTTTTAAGTGAAATTCATGATAAATAGAAATAAATCATATTAATTCATTAAACGATCTTCTTTATAAGTAAAACCAGCATATTCTAACCATCCTATGACCTTCCTAGCTGAAGTTGTTAGTAAGCCATTAGTACTTATTCCACATTTTGCCCATTTGTTCCACATTATGAAGGCTAGTGTTCCTCATTTTAGAGATGAAAGGTTGAGAGTTATGGAACCCTCTCAACTCTAAGGCTGAATTAGTCATTCACTCCACAATATCTCTTACATCCAGGGTGTTCTTCATATTTAAACCACATGTGGAATGCTTAGAAGTCTTACAATTCCAATATTTTTGATGCAGTTTTTAAAAAGGACTCTTCCTAAAAACCAAGTGAGAGTGAAAGAAAAGCTTCAGTCTCAGCAGATTTCTCAACGATGCAGTGCAAACTAAGTCGTGTTTCCAATATAAAAGAATATATATATATATATATATATATATATATATATATATATATATATATATATAAATATATATATATATATATATATATATATGCATTGTCTTATGATAGATTGCACATCCCCTGTGATTCTAAGAAGGATAAAATGGTTTTAAAAATTAATAATCCTACTGAATTGGTAGATCATTGCCATTGTTAGGTTTTATCAACCATAAAGCTAGCACACAAACAGCTTTCACTGATCAATGATGCAAATCAGTTCTTGTGTTAACTGGATACGCGAAAACATCAGGGCAAAAGTGTAAAGGTCAAGTACTGGATAAGTAACATTTGGCTGCTACATGCTTTCACTGAATGAGGTCCCTGTGATTAAGGTTTGTCCATATACCAAGGTGCAGTGGCCTAGAAGGTGATATTAAGTTTGGTGTGCAGAGAGCAAGTCCCTTTCTCAGGTGAGGGGGTTGGAGGTGAACTTACTGCCTATAGAAGAGAATCAGTTTTTGAAATCAATGTAAACCATGGATTTTGTTCTCAACATTGTTCTCTATGAAATGTTTTTGGTCTTACGTCAAACAGCTAGGAAGTAGATTCAGAGTCTTAAGGTGCAAAGTTTCCATTTTAGCATGCATTATATATGTACTTGAGCATAAGTACCATTTTCAACTTTTCTTTCCATTTTTAAATTTTAACAATTAATTATCATTGAGCTCCTCAAGGTATAATGTAATATCTACTCAATTTACTGATTTTTGATAACCACTGGCTAACATTTTTAGGGGTTGCAATTATCTGAAAATTCAGTTTAAGGCAATTTACTGAAATGCTTTATAAAACATGACTTTCTCTGCCTGGTATGCTTTGTATTAAGCAAGAGAGACACAGTAGTACATAAATTAGCACTGTATTCTCACAGTTCCTGGTTTTATGGTTTTGATTCCAGTTACAGTTCCTTCTGTGTGGAATCTGCATGTTCTTCATGTGACTACATAGGTTATTACCAGTTGCTCTGATTTCTTTCCACATTCCAAAGACATGTCATTAGCAGTCTGATGGCTGTATAAACTGCATATAGGTGTGCATGCAGTGTGTGCATGTAGGAATGTGCATGTGTAACTGCATGTGTGAGTGTGTGCATGTATGAGTACACGTGTGTGTGTGTGTGTGTGTGTGTGTGTGTGTGTGTGTGTGTGTGTGTGTGTGTGTGTGTGTGTACGTACACATGTTCTCAGAAAGACTGGTATCCTCTCCAAGACTGGTTCTCTGCCTCACACATACTGTTTGTCAGGATATTATGTCTCTCCCCTGTTACCCTCAGTAGAAGAAGGAGTATCTGACAATAAATGAATCAATGAATAATGGTGCAGTGCTTATACTTACTGTCCATATGAAGACTTGGTAGTAGCACTGCAAGTAAGAATAAAAGCATATTAGATTGGATCCTGGTCAATATTAGATTGGAAGTAAACTTACCCTAGCTGCACCCTCCCTCATGCCAGCAGCCTAAGTGACCATTTGCCAGTATATACTTATAGAAATATTTCTCACATTCCCAAAATACAGCACTATAAAACAGCACACAATCCAACAAACTTTAACCAGCCTTCCTTTCTTAATATTTTAAAGTCTATAAACTGGTCTCTCATATAGACCCTACCACGTAATGATGCAGTAACCCATTTCAATATTACATTTCCAAACATTCATAACAGCTTAGCTCCACTTCTTTCATGAAGAGTAAAGTCAACTATGAATCATGGTTAACAAAGTCAGCTAAAGAACTGAAGTTAGACTGGAATAAAGCTTGGAAAGAATGGCTAAACAACAAACTCACAACCAGGTAAAAAACAAGTTACTAAAGACAAAACTCAATTTTACACCAAACTCTAAACTGACAACAAAAATACACACAAAGAAAGAGAACCAATACAAAGCAGAAGTCTTCAAATAAAAATCCAAATTTTAATATAATTGAAAGCGGTTTCACATTTAATACAAAACTGCTTCCTCAGATGATATAATACATTAAAAACGTTTACTCTATATAAATGAATTCAAAAATTACATCACACAATTGAATCATCTATTTCACTAGCAACCTAGCAACTATGTAAACTAATTAATTATACATTTCCTGCAAGGTTATATAGACTAAAAGAAGCATCACCTAAAATAATCCCATATAATCAAATATTATCTTATATACATATACAACAAAACATATACCAAAAATTCACTCAAGACTTCACCACAAATGCTCAAAGGTTTTCTCTACAGCCAGTTTCTACAAATCACATACAAAAAACAGCTCAACCTCTGCAAGACAGCCTTCCAGCTGAATATCTTAAACTAGCTGCAGATGTTATAGCTTATCCAGTCATTCTCATTAGTAGAGCAGTCACAGAAATATATGTCTCAACACTATGGAAAAATTCTTTCATCACTCCACTGTATAAAGGAGGTAACTCCATTGAAGTATTAAATAGACCTATTGCCATTCTATTCCCTTTCTCCAAAATATTAGAAAAATGTGTCCATCAGGCACTCCTCAAGTATCTTCTCCAAAATGAACTTCTCACCTCTACTCAACATGGCTTCAGGCCAGCCCATAGTACCATAGCTGCTGTACTTTCTTTCATGAACACTGTAAACAGCACTAGAGACTCCTGAAAATTTGTTCTCTTATTATTTATAGACATCTCAGAAGCTTTTGATGCTGTGTTTCATTCCAAACTTCTGCACCGGCTCTCTAAACTTGGTCTCTGCTCTCCCTCTATGAATTGTTTTTCTAGCCACCCATCCAACAGACAGAAATCTCTAAAATAGCTAGGCTCCCTCTCACCCTACCCACCAACTATCACTAGTTTCCCCCAAGGCTCTATCCTTGGTCCCCTTCTCTTCAATATTTTTATCAGTAATATTCATACTGCCTCCTGTCTAAGCTCTTTAATTCAGTATGCAGATGACTGCCATTATTGTCTCCTCAAACAATCTGTTCCATTGACAACAAATAACATAAGAAGCTTTTCCCACCCTGGAAACATGGCTTAATGACTCCCAAACTGTTACTCAGCCTTTAAAAGACCAAACTCCTCCTGCTTCTCACCTCAAAAACATGTAATGGGTACAGATCTAAATTTAAAATCATCTCCCAAAACAATACAGTAATTGAAGTTGTTCCACACACTAAACCTCTAGGTGTGTCAATAAATGAAAATTTAAAACTTAATCTCCATATCCAGAACAGTATTAAAAACACATCAAGAACTGGGGATGATCTATAGGTACAAGTCTCACCTAAACACATCTACCGGAACTACACTAGCCAATACCTACCTTTTACCTTCAGTCCTGTATGGAGCTCCAATTCTCACCAACCTGCAAATCTCACTAAAATCAAAACTCAATACTGCTACAATAAAATAACCAAATTTACAACTAGTTCTGCACATTAAACTCATCATTGCCATCATCGTCATCATCTTTATCATCCCCCTTTTCCCCATTTTTTTTCTACATGGGATTGGGGTATTGCATTAACTGTTGCCAACTCTGTCAATTCAGTGCCACACTCCTGCCTTCTTCAACACACATGCCTGACTGTCACAGATCTTCTTTCACACAATCCATCCACCTCTTTGTTGGATGCCCTCGCTTCCTATTACCCTCTTCGTGTCTGTCCCAAATCTTCCTCACCAGATTGTGTTCTGCTTTTCTGCACATATGTCCAAACCACAGTAATCTGTTCTCTTTGATCTTTTCTGCAATTGGGGCTACTTTGGCTTCTGTTCTTATGTCCTCATTTCTTTGTCTGTCCCACAGTGTGCATCCTACCACCTTTCTCAGGCACTTAATTTCCATCACCTCTAGCTTCTTCAACTGTTCTGCCTTTACTACCCAGGTTTCTGTACCATACAGTAGTACTGGTTGCACCACTGCCTTGTACACCTTATTTTTCAGCTTCATTGGGATTCTTTTGTCATAGACTACACCTGACACTCTATGCCATTTGGCTGTAGCCCCTCTGATTCTAGCTTTGACCTCTTCATTCAGACTTCCCTTCACCTCAACCACCCCTCCCAGATATTTAACACTGTTTACCTGTTCCACCATCTTCCCTTCTATCTCTATTCTCAATTTCTTCTGATTTCCCCAATTTGCTGCCATTACCTCCATCTTATCTGTGCTTAGTTTCATCCTATGTCCCCCTTCACTTTTGCATTCCATTCTCCTATCCTTTGCTAAAGTTCTAGCTCAGAGTCTGCCTGTAATGCCACATCATTTGCATACAGCAGCTTTGTTGATCTGTCCCCTCTGACCTGTTTGCTAATGTAGTCCATCACCAGTATGAACAGCAGTGGGCTCAGAGCTGAATCCTGGTGTACAGCCACTCCCACTGGGAACCCCTCTGTGAGGCCAAACACTGTTCTTACTTGAGTCATAGGGTCCTTGTACATAGCCCGCACTAATTCTACCAATATTTATGTGACTTCAAACTACCACAGTACTGCCCAGATCAGCTTTCTTGGGACCTTGTCATATGCTTTCTCCAAGTCAAGGAATGTCCAGTTGGACTCTTTCCTCATCTCTAGCTTCTTGTCAAGTATCTGTCTCACTGCAAAAACCGGGTCAATTGTGCTGCATCCTGATCTGAATTGAAACTGCTCATTTACTATCTTACATTTGACTCCTCTGCATATCCATTTATCAATCACTCTCTCCTTAGGTTCATAGGTTCATAGGTTCATAGGTTCATAGGTTCAGAGGTTCATAGGTTGGTACTAGGCTATCAGCCCTAGGGCCTATACAAGCCTAGCCATAACAATTCCCTGGCTATTTCTTCCCACATTATTTACTTTCCTGGACCCCTGTCTAGCAGGGCAACTGACGTGATCCCTGGGGTGAATTTCCTTTCTCCCATCCAATCGTCAAGGTTTCTCTTGAAGAGGTCCAAAGAGGCACTCTGCTTGACATGTATGGGCAATCTATTCCAGAGTCTGGGGAGTCTCTGGGTCAGGAACCTATCCCTCCAGCATGTTTTGTTTATTGTGATGACAAGGTTTAGATCCCTGGAGCGTGTAGTTCTGAGAGATTGGGATTTCTTTAAGTGTAGCATGTCCAACAGCTCTGGGTTTGACATGGCCTTGTATGTTAAGCAGAGATCGCCTCTGAGCAGACGATATGCGACAGAGTACAGCTGGAGTTTTTAAGGCGGTCAGCATAGGGCATCTGCTTTAGGCTTGTGATTCTTTTAGTGAGATATTTCTGAGGCCTTTCCAGTTGTTGCAGATGTCTTGAGAGGTACATACCAAATGGGGCGTTGTATTCTATAATGGGTCTAATGAGGGATGAGTACAGTGGGACAATGACCTCCTTTTTTCTGGATGAAAAGCCCTTCGTGATGAGGTGTGCCACATAGAAGGATTTCCTGACTGTTGTGGTGATGTGGTTATCGAAGGTGAGACCACTGTCCACCTGTGTCCCTAAGTCTCTTATCACACTTTCTGTGTTTAGTGTACTGCCACCTATATGGTAATTCATGGATACATGTTTTTTCCCAAAGGGATAACAATACATTTCTTGGCATTGAGCTTGAGCCCATGGCTCTGGCACCAAGCATCTATTTCTGTAAGGCCCTTTTGTAGAGTATCCACATCATTTGGGGATTCAATAATGGCTCCCAGTTTGCAGTCATCTGCAAACTTTGTTAGCTCAGAGTCCCTTAGTGTTGACCTGTACTTCAGAGAAGTAGATGCCAAACAAGAGCGGCCCCAGGACTGAACCCTGAGGTACTCCACTTGTCACTTGTCTGGAGCTGGATTTGGAGTCGGCTACTTTTACAGTGTGGGTTCTATCAGTAAGCCATTTAGCAACCCATTGGGTGACATAGGGATTAATGCCCAACTTAGTAAGTTTATCTATGATTCCAGAGTGGGGGATGGTGTCAAAGACCTTGGCAAGGTCTAGATAGGCTGTGTGGACCACCTTACCCTTGTCCATGGCTCTGGAGACTGATTCAAAGAAGTCAATCAGGTTCAGGAGACAGGCTCGGCCCTTCACAAACCCAAACTGGGTGGGGTCCAGTGTTTGAAGGTTGCCAATGTCTTTGTTTATAAGTTCCATGATAGTACGCTCCATGGCCATGCAGATAAGGCTTGTCAGACTGATGGGATGGTAGTTTCCCGGATCCAAGGTGGATCCCCCCCTTGTGGATTGGGGTAACTGTAGCTCTGCGCCACTCAGTGGGCACGAAACCTGAGGTGAGGCTATGATTAAACATGTTAATTAGGTGAGGTGCCAGTTCATATTCTAGTTCATGTAGTACACAGCCCAGGATGTCATCTGGTCCCATGGATGCTGTATTCTTGGCTTTAGAGAGTGCGTTTTGTACCTGTGTGGCCGTTATTACTGGAATTTGGCAATCTTCCGGTATTGAGATGGGCCATTTAGGGGATGAGAGGGGGGTGAAGTTGGCACTGAATCGATCTGCCAGGATATTGGCAATATCCTTCGGATCAGTATATTTAATGCCATTCTGTTTTAGCTCAGAGCAGATCTGAGCATTGCCATTTAGATTCTTGACATAGTTATAGAATGCTTTGTGGTTGTCTTTGGAATCTTTGGCAATTTTATTTTCGTAACTAGCTTTGGAGGATTTTATGAGGCATCTCAGTTTCTTACTGAGGCTAGTAAGGGAGTTTTTGCATCCTGGGATTTTCCTCTTTTCTGCAAAAGTTTCTTCCTTTTGTTGTAAAGTTTGTTTATGGCAGGGGACCACCAGATTGGCTTCCTTTTTTTGGATGAGAGCATTTTGGTTCTATTTGGGATGGCACGATTCATGCATGAGTGGATGTGCTCGTACAGTGCCTTAGTGTAGGATTCAGCAGTTGAACTTTCAGTTCCCGTCTGCATGGGTGTCATGAAGTTTGTCACTTCTGACTTGAGTAGCGTGAAGTTGGCTTTGGAGAAGTTTTTTATGGTGGTTTCTTTACTGGGGGGTGGGGGTGGGATGTGGATGTTAAGGGTGATTAGCTTATCGTCAGACCTGACTAACGAGGGGGTGACCATAGGTATGGAGCATTGATTTCCCACGTTGGTAATGACCAGGTCTAGGATATTGGAGCCCCTGGTGGGACTATGGATTAGTTGATCCAGGGCGTTGGAATTTATTAATTCCAAGAACCATTGCGCAAAGGTGTTGGGACATGAGTAGTTTTCCCAGTTAATGGCAGGGTAGTTAAAATCACCCAGTATTAGGGTGTTTGGTTCTATCTTAATATTTTCCAGTATGTTTAGAAAGGTGTAGTGAGAATCTTGGGGTATGGTGGGGGATCTGTAGCAAGCTACAATTTGGATTGCAGTCTTACCTAGTGTTAGTTGCACTTGGAGAATTTCAGACACATTGTGTTGGCCAACTAGCCTGGTGGTGTGAATATCCTTGGTGAATATTGACACTCCTCCACCTTTAGTGTTTCGGTCCTGGTTTGGTGGCCGAAAAGTGTGGTAAGAGTTGTAGCCTGGTATTGCAGGGGTGCTCTCTGGAGCCTTGAACCAGGTCTCAGTTACTGCACAGATATCGATGTTCTCCATTTTTAGGAGTGCCTCGAGAGAGTGCATTTTGAGGTTTAGACTTCTAGCATTAAGTAGCATTACCTTCAGATTTTGCATGCTTGTACCTGTTACGGTGGTGGTTTTGTCCTTTGAAGTTTGCCTAAAAAGGACACTATAGGGGTGGCAAGAGCCTTAGCCAGTAACCTGAATCCCAGGGGCGACAGGTGCAGACCATCTCTGGCAAAGCATCGTGGTCTGTCAATCATGTCATCCCAGGCAGACAGATACTGGATCCCCTTTGAATGACACCATAAGCTTAGCCAATTGTTGAAGTCAATCATTTTATCCTTATATTGTGGTATCATTCTGGGCGAAGGCAGGATGTCAGAACTTTTATGCAATGTGATAGGAGTTTGATGCCTCTGTTCTGCCCACAGTTGTGGATGTCCCCTTTGTTCTTGTACAATGGCATGAGTATGCTTATTCTCCAGTCATCTGGGATACACATTTCCCTCCACACTGTACTTAGTACCCTCCAGAGCCATTTCCCCCCTATGTCACCCAGCATCTTTATCATATCTGCTGTGACCTCATCTGAGCTTGCTGCTTTCCCTGACTTCATTTTCCTTAGTGCTGTTCTTACTTCTTCTAGGGTGGGCTCCTCTTCTCTCATCATAGGCTGTTTCTGGGACAGTACAGCTTCTGTGCGGTTTTCTTCATTCAGAACTTGCTGAAAATACTCCTTCCATCTGACTTTGATGTTCTGTGGACTGGTGAGCAGATTGTTGCTGGTATCCCTTATGAAGGGTGTCTGACTATCTTCTTTATATTTCTGTCTTTGCCTTGCAACCTGATATAGTGTCTTTGTGCCACTTACTGAGTCATTTTCCAGAAATTGATAGAGTGCCTTTGATCCCCTATCCTTTGCTATTGCAACTTCTTTCTTAACTTCTTTGGTAGCAACCAGTAGTCCTTCCTAGCCTGGTCACTCTTTTCTATCTCCCACTTCTTCCTGCATTTCTTCTTTCTTTTGATGACTTCCTGGACTTCTGCATTCCACCACCAGCTTTCTTTATGTACCTTATTTCCGTACCTGGCTCGGCCACATATCTTTTCTGTAGTCCTAACACATGCTGTCTTGAGGCGCTGCCATACTTCTTCAACTCCACTTAGTTCCTCCACTTCTTGGGGTGCTAAAGACCTTAGTACTTCCTTGAGCTGTTGTACTTTCTCTCCAGTTAATTTCCATAGGTTCATAGGTTGGTACTAGGCTATCAGCCCTAGGGCCTATACAAGCCTAGCCATAACAATTCCCTGGCTATTTCTTCCCACACTATTTACTTCACTGGACCCCTGTCTAGCAGGGCAACTGACGTGATCCCCGGGATGAATTTCCTTTCTCCCATCCAGTCGTCAACGTGCCTTTTCAAGAGGGCCAAGGAGGCGCTCAGCTTGACATGTATCGGCAGTCTATTCCAGAGTCTGGGGAGTCTCTGGGACAGGAACCTATCCCTCCAGCATGTTTTATTGTGATGAGAAGGTTTAGATCCCTGGAGCGTGTGGCTCTGAGGGATTGGGATTTCTTTAAATGTAGCATGTCCAACAGCTCTGTGTTTGACATGGCCTTGTATGTTAAGCAGAGATCGCCTCTGAGTAGACGATATGTGATAGAGTGTAGCTGGAGTTTTTTAAGGCGGTCAGCATAGGGCATCTGCATTAGGCCTGTGATTCTTTTAGTGAGGTATTTCTGTGGCCTTTCCAGTTGTTACAGATGTCTTGAGAGGTACATACCAAATGGGGCATTGTGTTCTATAATAGGTCTAATGAGGATGAGTACAGTGGGACAATGACCTCCTTTTTTCTGGATAAAAAGCTCTTAGTGATGAGCTGTGCCACATAGAAGGATTTCCTGACTGTTGTGGCGATGTGGTTATCGAAAGTGAGACCACTGTCCACTGTGTCCCTAAGTCTCTTATCACACTTTTGGTGTTTAGTGTACTGCCACCTATGTGGTAATTCATGGGTACATGTTTTTTCCCAAAGGGGATAACTATACATTTCTTGGCATTGAGCTTGAGCCCATGGCTCTGGCACCAAGTATCTGTTTCTGTAAGGCCCTTTTGTAGAGTATCCACATCATTTGGGGATTCAATAATGGCTCCCAGTTTGCAGTCATCTGTGAACTTTGTTAGCCAGAGTCCCTTAGTGTTGGCCTGTACTTCAGAGAAGTAGATGCCAAACAAGAGCGGTCCCAGGACTGAACCCTGAGGTACTCCACTTGTCACTTGTCTGGAGATGGATTTGGAGTCAGCTACATTTACGGTGTGGGTTCTGTCAGTAAGCCAGTTGGAAACCCATCGAGTGATGTAGGGATTAATGTCATCATAATCATAGGGATTAATTCCAGGTCTTCAGCCTAGTTTCTGTTGACCTTAGAGACTTCTATAAGCACTGTTTGCAGCTGATTGTGGCAACTAGTGGTTTATGCTGTGGGCCTGCTGTTTCACTGAGGATGACTTTGCAATCATGGATTCTACCCCACTGTCTTTTTTCTTACTAAGAGTTAGGTCTACCTGAGTTGCATTTTGGCTACTCTTGTATGTGATCTTATGACTGTCTCTCTTTCTGAGCCATGTGGTGGCTACTATTAAGCCATTTGCCAGACAGAAGTCTAGAATGGCTTCTCCTTTTTTAATCCTGTTGCCCTACCCATATGGACTCAGGCAGTCCTCATATCCTATTCTGTCTGTCCTGATATGGGCATTCAACTTACCCATTATCAACACCAAAACTGCTTTATCTAGTAGGTCCTGCAACTGCTGCCTGAGTGCACTCTTTTCCTCACTATCACAACCATGCTGTGGGGCATAAGCTGGGATTATGTAAACTACCCTATCATTACACTGCAGTCTGATTGCTATAAGTCTGTCACTAATTGTGATGATATCCCTCACTGCCTTCTGAAGCCTCTCTTTCACCACAAGTCCTACACCATTTCTAGCCTCTCCCCCTCATGAGTAGTAGAGTCTGGATCCCAAGCCAAGTGGCTTTGCTGCACTGTCCTTCCATCTCATCTCTTGGATACATAGGATATCCAGCCTCCTCCGTATCATCATTTCATGCACTTCCAAGCTGCGTCATGTCAGTGAACCTACATTAAGTGTAGCAATTCTCAGTTCATGCCTGGCAGGTTGGTTGGTTTTACGTTTAGCTTTCGCTCAACAGAGCTATCCCAGATAACCCAGGCTGGGCAACTAGACTCTAGTCTAGAAACTAGATTAAACTCATCACTGTATTCCCATTAAATATCTTTAATGGCTTTAGCTATCACAGCACCTTACCTATCTACAACTTATAGGTGTGTACTAGGCTAATGGCCATGTGGCCTTTACAAGCCTAGCCATAGGATTACCCTGGCACAATGCCACCCGACCTTAGTTCCCAGTGGTTTTGTCAAGTAGAGCCACTGGTGTTATCCCCGGGGTGAATTAATGGTTCCATTGGGGACTGAACCCAGGACCTTCTATGTGTAAAGCAGACGTGATAACCACTACATTACATAACATTATTTACAAAATTATGCTGCCCTGGTATCACTTCTTCAATTCTATAGTCCCATAAGTTCATTATGATTTAGAAGCTAAACAAATTTGCTTACTGCATCAGCCTAATAAATCTGCTGGAAATAGCCTATACTCCTATTCAGTTGCTAAATCTTGGAACAGTCCTCCTGTTTATATCAAATTAATTCCTAACCATCTTGTGTTCAAACTTGTTTTAACAGAATTCTTAAGTAAAACATGGATCTGCTCTTGCTCTAAACCTGGTTAAGAACAATAGGATCTTTCTCAGCCATAATACTCCTTTACCATACATTATTTTATGTTTCCCCATCATCATATCTCACCCGAAGCTGCAGTGGTGCAGCGGTTAGCATTGTTGCCTCACAACAAGAGGTTCTCCCATTCAATTCTCGACTGGAGCGCCTTCTGTGTGGAGTCTGCATGTCCTCCCTGTGGTCGAGTGGTGTTTGAAAGACATGCGTAGAATGGGTGTGCCTTCATTGAAGGTTGGGCATCAAGCTGGCACCTCGGCACCCGTAAAGAATCTACTGCCAATCATTAGCGGACCGGAGTTCTGCTGTGGCTACCCCTAACCGGGAAACGCCAAAAGAAGAACATCATCATATCTTACCCATTCTTTCATTTACATCCCTTATACTTCATTTCACTTTTCTTTCTCTCGTCTTCTCTCTCCTTCTTTCTGAACTTCTAGATGTTTCTTTTTCACAGCTTACAAAGGATCATTACTACTAGTTATCATACTACCACTCTTCTAATAAACATCTTAAATTATTTATGTCTTCTGAATGATTTCTGTTTTGAAGGATATACTCATACACCTTCAAACTGATTTCCTTTTGGAATCAATACTCAAATATCAACTTCTTGTAAATTTTCTCTCACCTTTTTCACCAAATGTTGTTAACCAAAGAATGCTTGTTTTACTGTTGTCTGATAACTGCAGCTACAAATTGTAAAATATTACATAATGGTAGACTTGATTATGTGATCTTGACTATAGTTTGAATGTATTTGGAGTATGATTGTATTTTGAATATATACCAAATAACAGCCAGTAACTCAAGTAAGTCCAGTGAACTCCACTTGAAAAACAGCAAATCAACAGCAAAACAACAAAAAGTCACTGGAACTACAAATCCCTCACTGCATACATGTTTATTAAACAACTAAATGAATAAAAGCGAGTTCAAAAACTTTCTTTTAGACAGGCTTCTTCAGGCATGATAAATGAATGAACTCACAACAAACATTTATATCGTTATCATAGTCACATGCTCATCTTACTTAATTACACTCATTTCTGAAACTCTCTAAGCATGGGTTTTAAAGAAACACTTCCATTCAAGCCTGGTACTATATGTGCCCCTGGGCAAAGTAGCCAGTAAAACTCTTCCATTTCTGTATGCTCTTTAATATTGACATCACTTATTGTATCAGTTAAAACCTTTAATGCAGAAAACTTAAAAGCATGATTAAAACCCTTTTCCTTCTTATGTTTGTATAAAGCATTTGTCAGCACCTGTCTTTTAGTTTCTGACAGATGATTTCCAGTACGTTCTTTGAACTTCTGATTGGTTTCCCCACATAGTACACTTGCCATGAGTTACATCTAGCTAAGTACACAAGATTTTTTGTTTCACAATTACCATATGCATTAAGCTCATATTCTCTACCAGCTATAGGATGAATATCTGAGGGTAATGCTACTCAATGCTAGAAGTCTAAACCTCAAAATGCACTCACTCGAGGCACTCCTTAAAATGGAGAACATCGACATCTGTGCAGTGACAGAGACCTGGTTCAAGGCTCCAGAGAGCACCTCTGCATTACCAGGCTATAATTCATACCACACCTTTCGGCCACCTAACTAACACTAAAGGCAGAGGCGTGTCCATATTTATTAAGGATATCCACACCTCCAGGCTAGTTGCTTAGCATAATGCATCTGAGATTATCCAAGTGCAACTAACTCTGGGCAAGACCACAATCCAAATTGTAGCTTGCTACAGATCCCCCACCTTGCCCCAGGATTCCCACTCCTCATTTCTTGATAAACTGGAAAATATTAGGGTACAACCAAACAACATAATAATGGGCAATTTCAACTACCCCACCATTAACTGGAAAAACTACTCAAGTACCAACTCTTTTGCTCAACGTTTTCTGGAATTTATAAATCTAATGCCTTGGATCAACTTATCCACACCCCCACCAGGGGCAGCAATATCCTAGACCTGGTTATTACCAACATGGGCAACTGGTGTTCCACACCAGAGGTCAATTCCTCATTGGTCAGATCCGACCACATGCTAATCACCCTAGACATCCACATCCCACTCCAACCCCCCCCCCATTAGGGAAACCACTGTAAAAAAAATCTCCAAAGCCAACTTCACGCTTCTTAAGACAGAAGTGGCAAACTTCACGACACCCATGCAGACGGACAATAGATGTATGACTGCTGAAACCTACACAAATGCACTTTATAAGCACTTACATGAATGCATGGATCATGCAATCCCTAACAGAACAAAGATGCTATCCTCCAAAAAAAGGAAGCCAATCTGGTGGTCCCCTGCCATAAACAAACTCTACAACAGAAGAAAGAAACTGCTGAAAAAAGAGCAAAATCCCATGACTGGAGGAACTCCCTGGTCAGCCTCAGTAAGAAGCTGAGATCCCTCATAAAATCCTCCAAAGCTAGTTATGAAAACAAAATTGTCACTGATTCCTAAGACAACAACAAAGCATTCTATAGCTATGTCAAGAATATCAATGGCAACACTCAGATCTGCTGTGAGATACAGCACAATGTCACTAAATATACAGAACCAACTGATACTGCCAACATCCTGGCAGATAGGTTCAGTGCTAACTTTACCCCCCTCTCACCCCCTAAAGGGCCTAGCTCTCTACCAGAAGAATATAAAGTTCCTGTAATCACAGCTGCACAGGTAAACCACACTCTCCAAAGCCAAGAACACAGCATCCATGGGACCTGACAACATCCCAGGCTGTGTTCTACACAAACTACAGAATGAAATGGCACCCCACCTAAGTACCATGTTCAATCATAGATTCATCTCAGGCTTTGTGCCCACTTAATGGTGCACAGTGATGGTTATCCCACTCCACAAAGGAGGAGCCACCACGGACCCTGGGAACTACCATCCCATTAACCTGACGAGCCGGGTCTGCAAGGCTATGGAACATATCATCATGGAACTTATAAACAATGACATTGGTAATCTCCAAACTCTGGACCCCACCCAGTTAGGGTTTATAAAAGGCAGATCATGTCTCCTAAACTGATAGACTTCTTTGAAGTGGTCACCAAAGCCATAGATAAGGGTAAGGTGGGTCACACAGCCTATCTAGATCTCGCCAATGCTTTTGACACCATCCCCCACTCTGAAATTATAGATAAACTCACTAAACTAGGTATAAATCCTTGTCCCAAGATGGGGTGCCAACTGACTCACTGACAGAACCCACACTGTGAAAGTAGCAGACTCCAAATCCGACTTCAGACCAGTGACAAGTGGAGTACCACAGGGTTCAGTCCTGGGTCCTCTCCTGTTTGGTATCTACTTCTCACAAGTACAGGCTAACACAGAAGGTCTTTGGCTAATGAAGTTCGCAGATGACTGCAAACTAGGAGCCATAATAGAAACTCCTAATGATGTGGGCATCCT
Source organism: Protopterus annectens (assembly GCF_019279795.1). Lineage (NCBI taxonomy): Eukaryota > Metazoa > Chordata > Ceratodontiformes > Protopteridae > Protopterus > Protopterus annectens. The sequence continues at coordinate 1,010,778,285 of NC_056746.1, read as the reverse complement.
ACAAAAGGACCTCACTGAGACAGATGCTTGGTGTCAAAGCCATGGCCTCAAGCTCAATGTCAAAAAAGTGCATTGTTATCTCTTTTTGTAAAAACTCTGTACCCATGAACTACCACATAGGCGGTAGTCTACTTAACACTGAAAGTGCCATAAAAGACCTTGGGACACAGGTGGACAGTAGTCTCTCCTTTGATAATCACATCACCACAGTAGTCAGGAAATCCTTCTATGTGGCACACCTCATCACAAAAGGTTTTTCATCCAGGTAAAAGGAGGTCATTGTTCCCCTTTACTTATCACTCATTAGACCCATTACAGAGTACAATGCCCCTTTTTGTATGTACCTCACAAGACATCTACAACAACTAGAAAGGCCACAGAAATATCTCACAAAGAGGATTACCGGCCTCAAACAGATGCCCTACGCAGACCGTCTCAAAAAACTCCAGCTTTACTCCATCGCATATTGCCTACTCAGAGGCAATCTCTGCCTAACATACAAAGCTATGTCAAACCCAGAGCTGTTGGACATGCTCCACTTAAAGAAATCCCAGTCTCTCCAAGCTACACACTCTAGGGACCTAAACCATGTCACCACAATAAACAGAAGATGCTGGAGGGATATATTCCTGTCCCAGAGACTTCCCATACTCTGGAACAAACTATCTATCTATATCAAACAAAGCTCCTCATTAGCACTCTTCAAGAAAAATCTTGATGATTGGATGGGAGATAGGAAATTCACCCCGGGGATCACTTCTGTGGCTCTGCTCGACAGGGGCACAGGAAAATAATTTTCTTGGGTGGCAAAAGCCAGGGTACCTTTTTGGCTAGGCTTATATAGGCCCTAGGGCTAATAGCCTAGTACCTGCCTATGAACCTATGAACCTATAAATATGTCATATTCACAAATAAATCTACAGTAAATGCACCTACTGCATTTAAATGTACCCTTTTTATTTATCTTAGTGTATCCATTAACCTATGCTTGCTCTTTATAACATAATAGATGTTGCAGATTTTTACTTTTTTACATCCAAAAAAACAGGTCTATCTACATTATTATCTACATAATTTAAATTCAGTTCTGGTACATCTTGTAAAATGTGTCAGTATTTACTAATTATGCTCTTAACTTAAGCTCTATTTTTTAAACAAAGCCTTTATTGAATTATCACTTGTGACATAGGCAATTTTACATGTATACAAAAGTAATCAAACTATATTGTACAGGGTAGTATTATAGTTTAGTAATAGACTATTTAGGGTACAAAAAAGATAAAGAAACAAAAGGAGGAATATTTAAAAGTGTGATACTTGGCTGACTGGGAATTCTACTATTACTGTCTTTTGGATACATCGTCAGTCCAGCTGAACTTTTGGCTGCATTCCCATATCTCTTGGAAAAAAATCTTTATGGCTGCCCCTTGCAGTGTTTTATTTTTATCTGTTGCATACAATTATTATTATTATTATTATTATTATTATTATTATTATTATTATTAATATTATTTGGCAGGAAATAGTGCTTGTGAGGTTGCTGATTTGTTCCTTTCTTATTACTTCTTCTCTGAAATGTGTTATTCTCTTGCACCTTTAATCACCTGAAAGTTTTTTTTTTTTAATTTTCTCCAAAGTAGATACATCTACCTTATTTAGTTCATTGTGTTATGGCTTTCCTGTACAGACTCTCCATTTTTTCTTTCATTTCAGTAGCCAAAATAAAAACTCCCATTGATGAGGACTACTCCCCACACAAGGAAGTTAAGAGATTGACACTGTGTTACATAGTATTCTAGTGCTGATGAGATTCATTAATTATAAGGATATATCACTTCCTTTGGCTAATTTTTCCATAAATTGTTTTAATTTTTGTCTCTCTTAGAGGAAGTTAAATGTCAAAACTGGATATACTACTTCAGATAGTTGCTGGTGCCTTTTATTACATGGTTTATTAACTTTGTTATACTGATACATTAAATTATCATGTCTGGTATCTTTATAAATCAAGCATAATGTCGTTGCAAACTTACTCCTCACACTTTTTTTTTCCAACAAAAGCTGTTACATCTTAAGGTCTTCATAACTGATATGTCATGAAATGTTATGTTTTTCAATGTGTACCTTTTACAAAAAGTTTTCCAAGGATGTTATCTTCCCTAAACAGGGTATTGGCTATGAAGGACTAATTGACTGAAAGTATTAATAAATAAATTAGTTTATTCATTGTTTACTGCCATTGGCATGTTATTTGCCTTATTTTAGGTACTATGACAGAAACCGCTCCAGTCTTTTTTGCTTCTTGATGTTAAAAACTTTTCACACTATTATGTAGTTCTGGTTTTGTTCTTTCAGATGCACTACTTTGAATTTTGCATTGACTGTGTGTTGTGCATATAACCATTCTTCCAGACTTGCCAAACTCTGTGTTACCATTCCTTTTTTATCTTGTATTTATATTCTATTGCAGAGCTTTATGCTCCTTTATAGAGAGGTATACTCCCTATTTAGGGCCACCATGTAATATCATTGCAATTTTTTTTAATATGACCTGTACCCTTTAGGGTGGGTGTGGCTCAAACAGGGATGTTTCATGAGTATGGTGTGGGTGGGGCTTAAGGGCACCAAAGCACTATTTCCCCTAGGGCACCATTTCAGCTAAGGACAGCCCTGATGATCATGTGACTATGATAAAGATATAAATGCTTGTTTGTGAGTTCATTCATTAAGCATGCCTGAAGAAGCCTGACTAGGCGAAAGTTTTTGAACTAGCTTTTATTCATTTATTTGTTTAATAAATGTGTAAGCAGTAAGAGGTTTGTGGTTTCAGTGACTTTTTGTTGTTTTGCCATATTTTTAATATATTCTTGATATGTTTGGAGCTTTTTTCCCTGGGCTTCTGCTGAAAATGGATAGATACTGACAGACCCAGCTGGATTTTCCTGGTAAACAAATATCAATAAATAATAAATAAATAGAACATGGTAAGTGTTTAAAAATACCTAAAGATTTCAGTTGGGTTTGGTAATTGACATTTAAAACTAGCTTCACATAACTAAAGCACTAGCATTTTTTCTGTAATACACTGATAGATTCTTCATTGAATGTAAAATATAAGTAGTTAAATCACCTAATCTCAAATGTCAAGGAACTAGTATGCAGTTATGTTGAGAATGTGTATCTCATGTTCTCTTATGCATGTTGTGTAAAGCTGTTTATTTTAGAAAAGAACTGTAAAAAGATTGTCTCATTTTCTCTTAGTATTCAAGAAACAATGGTATCTAGTCATCAGTAGTGAGTAATACAGATGAAATATTATACCTTTATGGGTTGCTGTTTTGCTGTTTTCAATACATACATACATATCTAGTTGAGGCTTAGGACAACACTACCACAGACGAGAAGAAGCCCCAGAAAAATAACCCTGGATAAGATTATGAAAAGGTAAAGACTTCCTCAGAAAAGAAACATCTGCTATTGCAAAGCAACCCAGAGACAAATGTTAAATACAGACCTGCAAGCATCAGCATTGGTAGTACTCATAACTACCTAGGTGTTTTGTACCTATGTACTGTTCACCCCCATTTATTTCCCAGGAGTTCAGGTTATTCCCTTTAATGAGTTGCCCCTCACTGCTGAATTCATCTGAGCCCAAACTTTGGATTTATCATAAGCAGCTACATTTTAATATAGTGCTGCACTCCCCCAAGTGAAGAAATGGTCTGTTTATAAAAGAGTGAACAACCAGTCATAATCATTCTAATCTACACTACAGATTTGATAACCAATCATAACAACCTAATCTACACTACAAATTTGATGACCAATCATAATCAAGCTTATTTATACCACAATAAGTAGAAAATATTTTTTTTTCTGAGAGTGATGTTTAAAGGGGTCTATATTGTAACATCGAATGCTTAAAACAGTGAACGATGTTACATCAACACATTTTCAGCGAAAGCTGAAAATGTCAAATCCAAAGAACAGTGATTTCTTTCCTAGGGAAAGAAATCGCTGTTCCAACCCCCGCAAAAAAAAAACACATTACACACTTCCAAACACATACACACATACCCAATCCTAATTATACCCCCCCAAAAAACCAGTAAACAATTAAATACACATATGCACATAACCCAAACATACATTTACTAAAAAAAAAAACAGTAAACATTTTAAACCATATGCACTTACCTTAACCCGCACCCTAACCCTAAGGTCAGTAACTCTCGCACATTTACATAAACAGCTCCAAACACATACACACTTACCTTAACCCTAATTCTACCCCCCAAAACAAAAGTAAACAACTGAAAACACGTACACATGTAACTCAACCATACATTTAACACAAAATATAAAACAGTAAACACTTTCATACATATGGACTTACCTTAACCCGCACCCTAACACTAAGGTCATTAACTGTTGCACAATCACGCTCGGGAGCTATACCAGACAAGGGGCCACACTACACTTCAGAACACGGCAAAACAACAAAGCGGTCAAGCGACTTCTTTGACAGGGAAAGAATTCGCTGAACAGCCACTTCGATGTTTTGCCTGTTCGCGCTACATGTGTAGACGAAAACGCATTCGACATAATGCATTTTCATTGTACTCATAGGAACCCGTTTAAAGTACATTGAAAATCTGGGTTTGCTGACCTTGCATGATGCTCTTCTTTACCAGTCTGAGTTTTTATAAACCGTATCCTCATTCCTATGAAGACCAGCTCTGGTCTCATACCATTACTGTACAGAATCTTGAATGGTTTGTAAGATGCTCCTATATAGCCAGCTTGTTGGTAGTCTTTTTCAGTTCTTCCTGCCACTTTCAGTTCTTCAAACATTATATCTCTACCTTAGTAACTATGTTTACATATTGTCTTGTGCTCAGCTACTGTTTCTTTTTTTTCTTCAGAGATCTTCAATAAAAAAAATATTTAAATCAAATTTGTGATTGTGATACCAACTGCCCTTCTGAGTATCACAAGTAACTGTATTTTTGTCATATCTCTCATCTGTTTGTCTGTACTCCTCTTTTTATAAGAAATGGAAAGCAGTGAGTCAGGCACAAAACCTGGATAGAAAGGATAAACTGGAGGAATCCAGCAATGGTGAAATATCAAAGGAACAAACTAAAAACCTAAAACATGTAAATCTACCACTTCTACTCTAATTCTGAGACCTCCTAAAAACAGGCACATGAAGTAATTTTCTAAATAAAATTGTTCTCAGCTAATTCAGTGCTATTGCAAGAAAAGACTGTAGCAGCACTGTATCTACAAAGGTGACCCCTAACATCATGTTGAGCCTAGAACTTCAGCAATGCTTCCTCAAGCTATGCCTACCACAGATGAATGAAACCTATCTCGTCTTACTGCTACCTTCTTTTACCTCTTACTTCTCTGCAAGGGAGTGTTTCAGTAAAGTACAGGAAACTGCAATGAAAAACAGAAGCATCGTTCAGTGCCTCTACTAGATTGAATCATTTTGCAAAAGCATACACTAGGCGATATTTTGCAGGTACCTCTGAAAGTATAACAGAGTAAAAAACAAAAAAAATGCTGATGGAAAGTTACTATATAAATATGAGAAAAAGGTACATACGTGTAGTACCTTACATGTTAGGTCACGACTATATGGCACACATTTTTTTTTATCAAAGAAGTTGAATGTATTGATTTAGACGTAATGCTGAGAGAAATTTTGAAATAAAAGATGTAGAATACCAAGAAAAGTGGTTTAGATGTCAAAGCCTACAACTCAGAAATCCTTATGACAGAAGTAACAGCAATTAAAAAATATTTTTTTCACTGTAGGAATTCTAACTCCACTTCTTACCAAATCTGACATTTGTTCCTAGCAGCAGTGGACAAAACAGGAGTTTATTCAGTGAAATGTTCAGATGATGCAGCAAATCTTTGGCCAGAGATGATTTTGAGCAGAATCTTACAATGACAAACAAATGGAGTCTTCTTTAGTAAACCATCAGGTTATATTATTGCTGATTTAGAAAACAAAACTAGAACAAGATGAACACCTTATAGGAATGCATGTATTTCCAAGCTGTCAATATCAAAAGGCATTAACTTTTAGTAAGAAAACAATTTATAGGACAAGAATTCCTTCTCAAGAGTTCCTCAACAAAGACAATATAACTGCAAGCAAACCGAATCCTACTAAGGTTCAGAATGAGAAGGCAGACACAAGGAAGTATACATAATATATGTTAACATGTTTTACATGCAAATAATATTTTTGCAAATTTTTTTCATTATTTTATTATTGTATGCACATCTACATGTGTCTTGCACACTTCATTTGATCAGTTGTGACTTGTCTTACAGTTGGACATGTTTTGAAATATATTTAAAAATTTGTAGTGTTACAGTACAGGTTTTTGTAAGGTAAGCAGTCAGGTTAGGGTTAAATAAGGAGGAGGGTGGTGTTAGGGTTAGCATGGATAAATGAGGTTTTATGGGGGAAGCTCCCTTGTTCACTTTAATGAGTGCTAATGCTAATGTTGTCCCTAACCCAACATCTTTCTTTACAAAATCCCTTTCTGTAACACTAGCACTACCACTATTCAGAGTTCAATGTTGTGACTGGGTTTGGGGTTTAGTTTTCACTAAATTAAATATTTTGTTTCATTTTGTGATAGTTTTTAGAGTTTGTTTTTTTGGCAGTTTGGGTTTTTGAAATGCAAGTATTGAACAAGTTGTGTTTGATGCCTTTGCATTTTGTTTTAACTTTGTGGATCCCTCTGTCTATATATCTATATCTGTATCTATCTATAGATAGCTATATCTATATTTACTTCTCTCTCTCTCTCTCTCTCTCTATATATATATATATATATATAGATATAGATATGTGCATGTATATACACACACATATTGTGGTATATTAAACCATTCCCTCCAATGAGACTCTGTAGGTTTACACTCTAACTTCCAATGGGAGGACTTTAAGCTTTTTGATAAAATCAAATTATGCCCTCACATTTCAATCAAATGTGCACATCTCTGGAACCATACGGGTTACTAAAGTGTAGACAACAAATTATTCAGCACAAACTATTATTTATAGTGGTACTATTATTTAGATTTCTGGTCTTAAATTGGATTTTATAAGTCACAGTAAACAAATAATTATTACATTTGCAGTGCTTTGTAAACAACTTACAATATCTCATATACTTTTAGCAGCATTTTGTTCATCCAGCTGACAGATTCCATATGAGATAAGCAGTTCTGTGTGTGCTGCCTGGTTATTGAGATATTTATAGAAACATGAAATGTATGGCAGTATAAATAAATATTATATGAACAACATAATATCTCTTTACCAGAACAAGACAGAGGTCAAATATCAATGCAGTTGTGTTTGCCACTGTTTAAGCTTTAAGATGAAATCTTCTAATAATTTGTAGGTATCATGTTTTTAGAATTATTAATATAAATATGAATAGTTGTGTCTGTCACTGTTTAAGCTTTAAGATGAAATCTTCTAATAATTTGTAGGTATCATGGTTTTAGAATTATTAATATGAATAAGCAATATTTGATGCCTAGAGGCATCAGTAGGATTTAACTGTTAAAACACCTGGAGGTGTCACTAGGGTTTAATGAGTTGAATGTATTACAACAATGGGTTCATAGGTTAGTACTAGGCTAACTGCCCTTGCGAGCCATTTTAAGCCTAGTCAGTTATCCCTTGTGAGACTCCAACCCTGCACCTTGTGTTTGTAAGGCAAACACCTTAACCATTAGGCCACCCTCCCAACAGCAAAAGTTCTACAATTATCATAAACATGGAGTAGTATTTCATGCTAAAATAAAAGGCAGTGCTGCAGTCTCTTTCTTATATAATCAAGTATACTAAAATAACTGTCTCAATAAAAGAAAAAGCATATGAAGTATATATTTTTTCTTTACACAATCACAGACCTTCCAAAATCAAGGGAATAGGTATATACAAAACAGTCAAATAATTAATTTCTGTTTAATTAGGGCTAGCCTTAGGTCAACTGGTGCCCTAGGCAAAAGGGCTCTGCAGTGCTCCCCCCACACTGCCTGTTGCCTCCTCCCTGGTCTACCTACATCATCCAAATTACTGGAAAAGTGTCCCTGCCAGAGCGGTGCCATAGGTGTGCCACCTAGTTGGGCTATGCCTAAGGCCGGCTATATGTTTAATAAAAAATCAGGAATGAAAGTCCATAGCATAAAGATACCATTCCCTCTCTGTGAGAGGCTAACTCCTTCCTGGTTTGGTAAGAATACAGCCCCCTCTTTTACACACCAGTTAATTACCTAAGCAGTTCTAGGAAATTAATCTTTCAGGAATCCTGTGTGTCTAATACAAAACAGTATCTATCTTCTTAATATCATTGTTCTAGTTAGAACTATTTAGATCATGTTTTAAAGCAATAGTTTGACTTGCAAAATGTTTTCAATGTGTGTATAGTCAATATCGTTTTTGTAGACACAGTGTGGTCAACAAAACACATGACTGGCAGTAGGGCAAGATTGCTACATTATCACGGTTAGAGAATACGGTCCTTCTCCAATATTGTGCTGTCCTGGAGTCAGAATATATAAGTATCTGGGTGAGTGAGGCTGCAGTGCACCCTGCAAACAAAAACCACTGATTTTAACTTGCATGTGCTGAGGTTACCTATCAGCATTGGTTTTGATGTGTCAATTTTTTGTTACATTTTGTTGTTGACATTAGCAATGTTAACATTTGGGTGTTTCAATTACCTTTAGTACACTGATATATATACAACCTATATATCTTGTGGCAATTAAATATACACAGTCCTCTGAGTTACTATAGCAAGGATTGGGACACTTGGAATTGCTTTTGGAGTGCTAGATGTGAGCTCTCGATTGCATTCCTTTTGTTATATTTTTGTATTTCTCCAATCAGTTGTTTCTGGTGAAAAACTGTATTCCTGCTCAAGTGGGAACTCATGTCCTGCTCATGCAGGAATTAGTGTGCTAATCAAGTAAGAGTCATGCAAGAATGTGTGAGTACAACTCATTATCAAAGCAAAGTGTGCATGTTTGTTTGATTGATCAAAAATATGTGGTGGTTCCGTGGAGCAGAGGGACAAAGCCCTGACTATGACCCGGGGTGACCCCATCAGTCTAGGTACTGGAACAATCAGTGATGATTGGTATGAGTAAGATTCTGATGCAGGTTTCCCTATCTTGTGCAGTAGAGAGCTTGGATCACTGCTGTACTGGGGTGTCATGGCAAGTATGCCAGCATAAAGTGAGTTATGATGTGGGTGTGCCAGCATGTTAGCTCATGCTGTAGAAGGCATTAGGCATCCATAGCAGATCTCCTTTGCTGCCTGGGTAATGTCCTCCAGTGACTCATGAAGGGGTACAAATAGTCCAGAACATCTCAAAGAAGGCTGGTGACTAGTAAGCAGTAAGGATAAATAGGGCATTTGAAAAAGAATCATATTGGCAATACTTGAGTGGGAGTGTCTGTCCTGTCAAGCAGGAATTTGCATGCTATTCTAATTGAGTGTGTTCCCTGCTCATGAAAGAATATGTACAATACTCAAGTGCTAGTGCAATGCCTTGCTCAAATGGGAATACATATGTCAGAGTAAGTGTCATGTTCATGCTAGAGTACATGCAGTGTTTAGAAGGGAATACAGGACTACGCATACTGCTCAGGATGGGTACATTTGGAATTCAGATGGTAGTGTAGCTCCATTTCAGACAGAAGTAGACATACTGCTTATGTAGGGGCACATGACCTGCAAAGACAGGAGTGCATGTTCTTCTCAGGTTGGAGTACATGTACTGTAGAAAATGTTCTCCTAAGGTTAAAATACAGGTGAGAAGGTACTTGCTTGCTTAGGCAGGAATACATGTGCTGCTAAAATGTAATTACATATACTGCTTAGAGGAGAATATATATATATATATATATATATATATATATATATATATATATATACATATATATAAATATATATATATATATATATATATATATATATATATATATATATATATATATTTATGTTGTTCTGGTAGAAATGTATTTGCTGATTAAGTGGGAGTAAATATTCTGCTTGGGAGGAGTACTTGTGTTGCAGAGGTGGGGGTACATATGCTGTTCAAGTGGAAAGTACATGACCTTCTCAGAAGTGAATGTATTTGTTTCTCAGATGGGAGTACATATCCAGGTCAGGCAGAAATACATGTAGTGCACAACTAGAATTACAAATACTGCTCCGGCAGCAGTACATGTGCTGTTCAGGAAAGAGACTGCATCCTTTTTATGTTGGAAGAAGAGTGCATATGCTATTTAGTAGGCAACTTGGTACTACACAAAAGTCTGCTTTGCAAAGGTGGAAATATGTTTCCTGAAGCTGAGGTGGGAGTACATGCCTCAGTCCAACAGAAACATGTGGTGCTGATGAAACAGTATGGTGCCAGGCAAGAAGAAATGTCGTAGCAACTTGGTATTACTACAGCAACATGTGCTCAAGGAATCAAGGATCAGGCAAGGACATAAACCATGCATGAGCAGAGACACAGTCATGCATTTACACACACAATATATATGATACGGTCAGACTCACCTAGACACACACACACACACACACACACACACACACACACACACACACACACACACACACACACACACACACACACACACACACCATGCATGCTTTTTCACAGAAACATACCCAAATGTATGACATGCACATTAATTCAGGTTAACAAAAGCATGCAGATACACAAGACATAAACATGCATGACTTGCCTGGATTGACTATGGCCCAGGCAATCTGATTTTGATTAGCTGCTGGGATGTTTGAATGAGCTGGCTGGGGAGGAAGGGTGAGCGGCTGCTGTTAACTCACTCATGCTGGGGAAGGGACGTAGCTCTAGCCACCATTTAGGTGATTCCTAGGTGGAGCATTAGATGTTACATGCCTGGAGCATGAATCTATGAACACACGGTGACAGTGTATACAATGTACATAGTCAAGTGTATTTGCAGGATCTGCTAACTGCATTTCTCCACATCACCTGACTCCTGCAGTTGGGGAACAAATGGGCCAGTTGGGCTAACTGGGCAAAAACAAATATGCCATAGGGCTATTGACTAGCCCTGAGATGCCTGCTTCATATCCAACAGAAGGAATGCACTGACTGGGTATAAATAGATGAGCCATCAAGCTGGTCCTGTAGAGGTCATAAAAGACATACAGAGAGACCCCACCTTATTTACATGTAAATGTTTATGTACAAAAATGCATGCACAGAAATACATATAGAGACAAACAATCTGGTATGGAAAAGTGTGACACTCTCACATCAATCTGCATGCCGTCTACAACATCGCCATGGTATGCATCTAGAATGGTAGCAGATAGATAAAGCATGACATTCATATAGAGTAAGAATAATGTATTTTTATAAGTTGTATACATATATATTAATATATATATATATATATATATATATATATATATATATATATATGTGTGTGTAGATATTGATATATTTCTCTCTTTATCTCTCTCTCTCTATATATATATATATATATATATATATACATACACACACACACACACACACACACACACACACACACATATATATATATATATATATATATATACATATATATATATATATATATATATATTAGATATAGATAGATAGATATATTATACTACATTACATATATGTATATATATATATATATATATATATATATATATATATATATGTGTGTGTGTGTGTGTGTGTGTGTGTGTGTGTGTGTGTGTAAGTAGATACATAGGTAACCACATGCTAAGTAAAGACTGAGAAGCTTCATGTGCAGGAGGCATGGAGGTGAGGTCAGAAAGTGAAAGACTGAATAAAGAGAGGAGAAAAACAAAAAATGTCTAATTTAGGAAGCAACTCAGTTGCACATTAGTGCTTACAATTTCCCAAAACAAGGAAAGCAGTCTAGAGTGCAAAGTAAAGGGTCCCAGGACAAGAATAAGAGTGGTAGGGCCAGGTACGGAATTCAGGGTGAGAGACCATATGCAGAAAATGAAGAGATTGATAGGGTTATTGAAAATGAATGCAAGCATTACAGATGGAAAATCATAAAAGAGGTCAGATACCCAAAGGGGAGATCAAAAGGAGGGAAGGAGGAGAAGAAAAATTGGAATTAAAAATGTAAGGATTCAGAACAAGGTGACCTAAACAGCTGCCTAGGGCCTGATGCTGTCACTAGGGCCTGGCCGTTGACATTAAACACTAAAAAAAGTCAGAATTACTGATTTTCTTTATGGTCTACAAACATTAAAAGTCCGAAGTTCAAAGCTGCTTTTTAAAAGGCGAGATCTCCTGCTTTGTAACAGCTCAATTGGTTCAGCATCCCAGTGTAGCTCAGTCTGTTACTTGGCAATGCTTTGAGCCAATGAGCTGGAAAGCATCACGTGAGATAGCTGTGGTGTCAGTTTTTTATTTATTTATTTATGTTTTTATGAGAAAGCCCAAAATGACAGTGAACAGTCCATTTCTCATTTCTTTATGAAAGAACAGTCAGTCATTAAGTTTGCGTTTGTGAGCATGCTTTCTTGTGAAAAACATCAATGATTATGGTGCGCACGTGTGTGTGTGTGTGTGTGTGTGTGTGTGTGTGTGTGTGTGTGTGTGAGAGAGAGAGAGAGATGCCCAGTTAAGGGGCACTGTCTAGTCTAAGTGACTTCCACAGAGTCAAACCCTGTACCTTGGCTAAAGGAGACAAGGCCTTCAATCTTCCTTACCAACTGGCAGATCTCCTTTGACATTTTTTATTTGGTAAATCATTAAGGTCTACAGTGAGTCTCACTTGCTGTAGCTGACAAAATACAGGTTAATGCAAAAACTGTTATTCTTTTTGAGCAGAGTATTCTTCATTTATGGGTCTTATTTTTACTGAACATTTTTTATTTTATTTCATCCTAATGCCCTGTATTTGAACAAATCACTTAACTAGACAATGCTTTGGGTCAACTGGAAATATGAGATAGCCTCCTCAATAGTTCCCTGGACTGTAAGTCTAGTAACTACCTATGAACCAGACTAGTTAAAGTGCAAAGGAAGGAGACTGATTGTAGTAACAGGAGCATCATTATATGAGCAATGTGCTTTGGATGTGATCCTTGTTCTGTTAATTGTTTATAGTGTGTTATTTGGCTGTGAGTGAACTGGACAGCTTGAGCATGTGAGTTTAATATTAAGATTTTTAACTATGAATACATTTTAAATTTAGTTTGCTTTGTGTCTGACATGCAGGTATGAAATGCACAGTAAATTTTGCCTTAATGAAATGCACAGTGTTTAGGCTACAACAGTTTGTCTAGCCTTAGTGCAGATGAATATGGCTAAGTACTGTTAATAGTTGATTCCTGTAGTATGTGGTTTGATTCTGTCAGCCTTCATTTGTGTTCTATGTGACTCTCCCAAATTACTTAACCAGACAGTAATCCTGTGTTGCTCTGGAAAAGGAACTCCCTGGTGTCAAGTGGGCTGATACAGGTTGTTTGCAAATGTGTTATGCATGTGTCTTTTGAATTCCTGCATCCTTCATATAGATGCTAATGCTTTTGTGAATATGAATGTCAACACATCTCATGTCATTTAATTGGTTGCTAGATGCATTTTCATTAAATTTGAGTTTCAAAGGAAAAGAAGTTTACTGTTTTTCATGCCAAATTTGTTTTTGATGTGCAAATATTTTGTTTTGCTTTGTAGGGAAAATGTCTGTCACTGTTTGTTCTGTGAAATTTGAAATACGTTTTAAATGTAATTCAAGTCTCTGTGATATGTTTTTCTTCTTTACTTTTGCAATTCTGTACACTGACAGTTTTGAACAGTGATTATGGTATTTGGGAAGAGACAGCCAAGTAATGGGATATTGGTATGGCTGGTAGGGCCTAACTCATTATCCTGCATGAAGTCCTGTTTATACACAATCCGGCCCTATTGATTCAGAAGGTGCATGTTGCAACAATACAACATTTTTAGCCATTCAGGTAGGTCAGACCTGTACTGAGTGATGCCAGATGAGATCGATATTCTTGATGACAGAGAAGACATAGGGAGGTAAAAAAAGAAATGTAGGTGTCCTGCGAGCATATAACCCTCCTCAAAAGCAGTATGTTGTATGCACTAGTATTTCTGATTTTTGTAAGACTTATGGGTTGTACACAGCTGCTGCAACATTTATATATATATATATATTTTAACTCTTTTACTTTATTCATTGCACTAAAGAATGAATTACTTCATTAACATGCCTTGATTTTGTAATATCTAAATATGTTGCATTTTAGTAGGATATTTTTGCAGTGCCTTCTTTACAACCTCCAACAACTGCAAAGGGGTTAACATTTGTTAGGTCATGTAGTCTACATTATTTTGAGTGATGATTAAAACCATGATTGTCGCATACTACTGTGTTACCATCTTATCTACAAGATCTGATTGTAAACGATTTGTGCATTTAGTTAAAAATTGTTACTGTGGTAGTTAACACAAAGGACTAAATCTCCAACGTATTAATGAGCAGTTTCCTGTGGCAAAGTTGCAGGTTTGAATCTGTTTACCTTCATTTACCTGCTGAATGACATTAAGCAAGTCACTTAACCAGACAGTGCTTTGGAACAATTGTGAATTTGGGCTAGGTTCCTTAACGGTCTCCAGGACTGTATGCTTAGTAACTATGAACCTGTTGTTGTTGTTTGAAAACCATTCCCTATTGTATAACTGATCTAGGAAATGCTATAACAATACCTCCAGCACACCAGTGTTTTAATATAACATAGGCAATTTATTCTTCAACAGTGACATAGATTAAGCATTGAAGTGTAAATCTGTTTGCCAGCAACAACCTTAGCATTAGTAATAGTTCTCTTTTATGTGGGATTATTTAGAAGACTTTTACTTCTGCAGAGATTGTGCATATTGACTTATATGTTACTGAGGGTTAATATATCTTATGCTCTCATAAATACTTATGCAACACATGGCTTTATCTTATGGTGTGATGCTAGTGATTTTTATAAAGATTCATGCAGTTTATCCAAAGCTACTAATAAAGTGTGTGTCATTTATTCCTTTATAACAATAATAACAATAATGGCTGTACACAGTCAACAATGTGGCTATAACTGAGGCATTCTGTCAGTTATACTCCTATCATCTGGTCATTTTTAAACATTCTTTAATCTGATTTTTATTGGACTAGTGTGTGTGTGTGTTGTGCATGTGCATGTGTGTGCTTGTGTTTGTTTGTATGTATAAATTAAGTTGGAATACTTGGCTTAGGGCGTTTGTGTGAAACAAATTTGAAATGTTTGTCTTTGGCCATCTATATTGTGTTTTTTTTTGTCTCAGACTTCTGAGAAGGATGCAGTCAACAGTATAGAAATAATTACTGGGTCTGGTGATGTCTGTGGATACAAATGACCTGCTGAACTGATAAGTCATTAGTCTGGCTTTGCAGAACAAATGTGCATTTGTGTAAAGCAAATTGGAGTACTTTTCTGTAGTCATTTTTATCACAATCAGACATGTGATGTGTATACAGTAGACAAAGTGTACGTAATTGCTGAGTATAGATATTGGTGGATTATAATGACAGTAGTTTGAGTGGCTTTTTATGGCTGAGATGTTCTGAATGCATAGTTTTGTCATTATTGGTTCAAACATTTTATTTTACTACTTACCAGAAAAAAAATGTACAAAACTACAAATGTAAAACACATTCTAACAAATACTGCTATATTAAAAAAGAAATAGAATTTAAAACAATCAAGAAATCCAATCAAAGAACATATGCATTTATGCATGGTCCTAAAATGTGTAGTGGGGGGGGGGGCGGCATGGACTGAAAACAGCGCAGTGCCCTAGTCTGCCACTGACCAGATGCATTTTCAGTGAATTGTGAGTTTCAATGCATTTTCAATGCCTCTGAGTTTCAAGGGAAGATAAGTTTACTATTTCTTGTGCTTAGTCTGTTTTCAATGCTTGACTGTTTTGCTTGGTTTTATTTTGTTTAGTACAGGGCCATCAATGTTTGTGCTACAAAATTTGAAATAGAAGTTTTAAGTTAAACTTAAATCTCTGTTATTATTGTAAGTGCAAAGAAGAAGAAAATACAATGCACAATGACAGGTTTGAATGATGTTTATAGTAACTGGGGAAAAGAACCAATTAATGGGGCACTGGAATGGCTGTGGGGGGTCTTGGTCCACTACTGTGCCTAGGGCCCTATGATCCAGCTCTGCAGATACCCATCAGTAACCTGGAAAGTGGAAGGAAAAAGACATCTGCGCTGCATTCCCTACAGTTAGTGGTACACTGGTCACAGCTGATGGGAGAAACATACACTGGTCACTGCTGATGGGAGACACACTGGCCACAGTTGATGGGAGATGTACACTGGTCACAGTTGCTAGGAGACATTGTCTAGATTCTTAGGCATAGAAGTTATAGTTCTGGATGATCAGATGTAAACAAGATAGACAATTTTTTTGTATTGTCCATTTATTGCTCTGTTTGGAGATGTACAACATTTACTTTGTACAATAACTGTCTGCCATGTTTCTGACTCACAGCAGTAAATAGTCTGTTTGAGCAGTTTCACTTACCTGTCTACCAAAAGTATAAGTAAAAATGTTAAACAACCAGTAAAAACAGAAAAAAAGCTTTTGCAGTACAACACCATTTTGCCCTACTGACTAATTCCTAGTACTACATTTTACACAACTATTCCAGGGAATCTAGAACTAGGTCTAATAAAAGAGACTTTCAAGGATATAGTTCCAACATGGTGCAGAATCATTTTCTAAAAGGTCACCCTTTTTGGATGACTTCTGAATTGTACAATCAATTTATAAAAAGTAAAAACACAAACCACCGATCCCAGCCAGCACTTGAATCCCACAAAATTCAAAATGTAAACCACATAAAAGACACAGAAGGATCCAAGGACAGCAAGGAATTCCAGTGTAATTATTTCCTTTAACATAAAATGACAGGTACATAAGCGCTTTCGTAGCAAAGCTACTTCATCAGTTGTGATACATCTGATGAAGTAGCTTTGCTACGAAAGCGCTTATGTACCTGTCGTTTTATATTAAAGGAAAGAATTACACTGGAATTCCTTGCTGTCCTTGCTGTCTTTGGATCCTTCTGTGTCTTTTATGTAATTTATAAAATGTGCCTAAGGAAGAGTTGAACAGTGGTTTGTTTGGTCCTGCTGTACACCTGCATTTCACCCATTACAACATATTTCAGGGTTCAGCTCTTTTGAGATTTGTGTACTGTTTTCTGTCTCACTTACTGATTGAACCTTGATGAAGAATAGACATATAAGCATAGCTGAAACATGAAAGCTGTCTTTCCAGTGACAGAATTTCAAATTATCTAGTTCTGATAAGAGCTTCAAACAATGCACATCAAGCAGTGGGACATATTTAATACAGTCTAGTAAGAAAGATTGTTAGAGAAAGATCTTATTAGGCTGTAGGAAAAGAAAAGGTTTTCCAGCCAACCCTTACTAGCTTCCCATAAAGAGAGTGAAAATAAGGTCTCGGTCATCTGTAAAAACACCTTGGCTATTTGTTAAAAAAATAAATAAATAACTAAATAAGACTTATCCAGAATACAGCAAGTAGGGATATATCCCTAACTCTGTTATCTTGTATCCTGTAGAAATGCCAAAGAATTCAGCAAAGCATATGAGTATTTGAGCAGTATAGTCAGACCATATAAATATGCCTTTGGTGAAGCACAGGTGTGCAGGATAAGGAAATACAAAGTAGGAAAATAAATGCCAGCTGTACTGCTCAAAAATCAATGCATGCCCGCTGCAAAAAGGCATAGAAAAAACAATTGAGTTTCAGTTGCATACGTCACACTACCTATCAACAATTGTAAAGCTGTAAAGCACTTAGTAGGTTAGATAACTTCACTAGTCAGTTTTCTGATCAGTGCATAGGCATAGGATTATACCAAGGCAGTGTTTTATTTCATAGGTGCATCTGTGCTGACTCTGAATAGGGTAATACTCAGGCAACACAGTGGCACTTTGTGGTTCAGGCACCTAGGCAGCCAGACATTTCCCCATGGTTCATTTAGTTGGGGACACATGGCTAAAGTGACATTCAGCTGTAGAGAAATATGGCTTTTTGTGAATTGCCTGTTGGCAAAGCGAAGCACACACTGCCTTGCCCACAACTTTAATAACCAGGTACATGGAGGCAGAAGTAATGAATGTTGTGCTCAGTGTACAGTACATGCTTATTTAACGACAACATGTAGAAGTGTCCTATAGCATGGAGGAAGTCTTGCATTTTACTGTACCAAATATAAAGGCACTGCCCATTGTGCACTGCGTTTTTACTGCCACTGACATACCCATTGGCCAACCTGCTGCTGATGCCTGCCATTCTGCCTGCTGTCTCATGTTGCACTATGTTTGGAGTCTACATGCCCTCTCTGTGTTTGTGTGGGTTTTCTCCTGGTACTCTAGATTCTTCCCACATTCCAAAAACATGTAGCAGGTGGTCTGGAGACTCTAAATTGTTTGCAGGTGTTAAGGTGTGCATGTGTGACACAGAAAAAAATGGGCAACCTACTTCTGTTTCCCTCCTTTGCCTTGTAAACTCCAAATAAAATAAAAAAAAGCCAAACCAACACAGCAGAATAAAATACAAGTATTTAATCGGTAAGCACTTTTGCAGGAGAACACCACTTCATCAGACCATAAAATCAATTGATGAACACATAAATATAAATAGTAGCATCAATTAAACAATCAAACATTTCATCTAAAATAATGAAACATTGCAATCAATTAATTAAACAATCTACGAGTCTGTTCCTGGTAAGAAATTTATTCTAAGGTTTTATGCAGATTGCTGCAATAGTTATTAAGTGTATCTTGCAATTTGTCAGAAATGTAATGGCTTCTATGTGGGTAAGATGGCTCATCAGTTCAAATAACGTACTTTACAACATCTCAGTGATATTCATAGAGGTAACACCTCAGATGCCCTAGCACAACATATTGCTGATAATAGTGATCATTATTTTTTATTTTCAGCATTGCAAATAGTTTATGATGATATATGCATAGGTGACCTAGCCAATAAGGTAGACATGGATAAACTTAAATTGATAAGAGCCTTGAGAGCTAATAGAATGACAGGTTTAAATGGTAATATACCTTTAAAACCAGCTCTCAAGGCTCATATACTGTTTAATTAGATTGTTTAATTAATTGATTGCAATGTTTCATTATTTTAGATGAAATGTTTGATTGTTCAATTGATGCTACAATTTCTATTTGTGTGTTCATCAATTGATTTTATGGTCTGATGAAGCAGGTGTTCTCCTGCAAAAGCACTAACAGACTAAATACTTATATTTTATTCTGCCTTGTTGGTTTGGTTTTCTTTTATTTTATTTGGTATTCAGTTTATGGTTAGCCAACCTTTATGTAAGAGGTCTCACTTGTTCATTCATTTGCAATTTAAACTCCACAGATAGTGGTGGATGTCTGCAGGTCAATCAAGGTGCTGGCTATGACTTGTAAGAGAGCCTGGATTCAAATAATATACTTTAAGAACTATTGTAGCTAATCAAGTCAGGCATATGATGTGGCCAGATTCTTAAGTACAATCTAAAGCAACACTGAAGGGCTCTGATTTTGGGTTCACTAAAGCTGTGTGCAAGTTAGCAGGTAGGCAACTTCATTTATGAGCAGAGAACATCACGAATAAGAGTCAGAAGAGGACAAGAATTTAACTGCTATTAAACAAAATACATTTACTCTAATTGGATCTGTAATTGCGCTAAACCTCCTCCATCTATTACCTAGCTCTAAGTGCCTTCCTACTATCCCCTTTTTCTCCTTCCTGCTCACATTTTTCTCTGTGTCTATCTCAAATACACTACCATTTATACACACTCTCTCTTTCTTTACCCTTTACTACTAAAACCTTTCTCTCCTGTCATTTATCTCTGGTTCTTTAGTACTCTCTCCTTTGTACCTTTACTGTAATCACTTCCAACTTCTTACAAGTACCTTCTTATATTCTTCCATAATTTTCCTCCTGTATACTACAACTCCCGTAATATGACTGCTATAGCCTCTTGATGTCTTTCCTAGCTTCAAACCTAAGTTATCTGAGTGCTAAGCATTTTATATTCACCTGTACTACTATGTCAACTGTAGTTGCACTAAGTTTATCAAGTATGTTTATATATTCTAAATGTAATTAAGTTTATCAAGTATGTTTATATATTCTAAATGTACTATGTGTAACAATGTTTTTCCCTTCTGTGCTTTATATATTCAAAACATGTTCTTTGTGGTCCTCTGTATATTATGTTTGTGTTTTGTGGAGCTTTTCTCCCAGGGCCTTCACTGAAAATGAACTCTGCCTGGCTCAGTGGACTTTCCTAGTAAACAAATGCCAATAGATAAATAAAATACCCACAATTCAATGTGAATATCACAGAGTCAACAGTAGAATTAGTCTCTTTCCCTGCTAGAGGTGTCAGTATTTTGGACTTTATTTTCTCCATTGCTAAAAGCATGATCACAAACCTCAACATACTTCCTCCACTTGGTAGTTTTGACTAAAATGATCTAAAATGTTCAATTGTAGCTTCATTTACACCATGTACTGTGAAACACACGTATGGTTATGTGAAACATAACCTTGCAAGACCAAAAGATAACCTGAACTAAATTAAACTTGTGTTTTTATTATGCTAAATTAAGTAAATTTCTGGTTGCACTTCAAGCAATTATATAAAAGTAAAGTGAACACATGTCTAAAAGCTCACAGTAGAACAGAAGGTTGCAAATAAGTGACATTGCTTTATGGTGTTTCAAATCATAATAGCCTTGTCAATAAATTATGGTATAATATTTCTTCCAGGTTAATAAAACAAGACATTTCTGGTGCTAAGATTAAATATGAAGATGAATTGAACTCTAGATTAGACAATGAATGGATTAACTAGAGAAATGTTAACTCACAGCAATTTCACTCAACATCATGCAAAGGTCATCTTGCACATAATGTTTCTCTTGTTAGGGATCTGTTGGCTGTGACTAATATATTTAAAGAGCATTTCATCACAATTTTTGCAAACTTCATTAATTTCACCCACAAAGTACATTGTGAAACATCAGGTTCTTTATACCCAGACATTTAGACATAGTGAACTTAAAAATTAAAAAGGTTAAAAAACTTTTAACATGGTTTCTGACAATATGTCAGGTCTTTTTATTCATTTGTTCAAAGATATTTCACATTTTTAATTACAGAGTACAACGCTTTGCTTAAGACTGGCAAAGTATATACCCATTTATAAAGGTGGTGGCTTAAAGTCTAAAAAAGATTAAGGCCCAGTCAGCCTTAAAACCATTCTGGGGAAACATTTTGAACACTGCCTTGCCACACAATTAAAGAAAGAACACAACTTTTCTCATACTATAGGCATCCACCTTGATGGCTTTACTGAGGGACAATACACTCCTACCAGCCTTGTGATATTTTAAAATTATGTTAGGTGACAAACCTTGGATGGATGGCTCTGTGTTAAGAATAGTATATTTTGAACTCAGCAAGGTATTTAAAATGTACTCCCTAATTCTGAAATTATTAACATAGTATATTCTCATAAAGTAAATCCATTTACACTTAAATGGCTATACTAAGAATTAAAAGACAGAACATGGCGTTGTAATTTCTTGGGATAATACTCAGACTGGGCTACAGTTACAACTAGATATTATAAAATCAGTGCTTGGTCTGCTGTTCTCTAACATGATTTTTCCAACTTATCTACATCTTGCAGTTGTCACATCCAAAATATGCAGATAATACCAAATCAGATACTGCTTTTACATCCACTTAGGCCATGTATACCTCTCAACCAGGAAACATCAAAATCTGGACAAAAGCCCAAGAAAAGTAGGTACAACTGGCCAAAAATCAGGATGGTCATTAACATACAATTTGCATATGTAATAATGTAACCCCACCCGCACAATTGGAATTGTGGGATATCAACATGAAGATTAAAGTCACTAAATAATAATAAATAATGGTAGGCATTTGAATTTTAGACTTAATATCCCTTAGAAAATATATAATAATGCAAAACCTGTTATTCTAGCAACTATCTGTCCCTATGTTTGGGCCTTTGCCCCACTATTATTTTTGCCTTTGACCAGATTTCTTGCTTTGAGAGATTGAGAGGTATGCCACCTATCCATCACAACTGCAAAAACTAAACTCATTTTGGACAAACTGTACAAGGCTAAATCTTTCCAAAATTAATCTCAAAGGATAAAACCTACCTCCTAACATATCTCATGTTCTCCTCTCACCTCTTTTAATAACTCAGTCAAACAATTCAAACTAAAAATGAAAATAAACAGGATCACCTAGTTTCTGCGATGATCAGTCACATCCATCATTGCATCTGTTGGATCTCAGCTGACTTTAATATTACCACTTGGAATAATTTCTCTCCTGAAGTATGAGCTACTAAAAAAAAACAAGACATTTCAACTCCACTCAGACTGCTCCCCTTAGGAACAGTTAGGTATGCAAATGTGACATTGCCAGAGTACTACATTCCCTTCTGAGAAACAGACACAGGACACTTTCCCCTTATAATCTTCTTTCACAATTCCTGGCTCTATTAACTGTCTTTAAATAGAAGCCCGTCTCGCCTGCTATTATTAAAAATTATATTATATTATGAAAGTTGATATATATAACTTGAGGTTTTCTAGGAATTGTTTGTGGACTTCAATAAAAATCAGATCTCACACTTGAAAGTTTATATTTGCTAACTGGCACTGTCCATTACACAGTACCTGTAATAAACATAAACCGACCAGTTATCCAGAGTAATCTACTTGTAGTAGTTGCCATTACATCAGTTTTATGACTCACTTTCTGCCTACAGTGTGATGCATAAAGCAGCAGACAGTTAAAACAGAGTTTGATGCACTACTCCTGGTAACATACAAAGCTTCAAAACAGCAGAACACCATATTTAGAAACAAGCAAGAATCAGAACAGTCCAATCACTCCACAGCCAGTAACACTTTTTAATATTAAAAAGTCAGCAACAACTTATGTACAGAGTACAGCCTCCTCCATCCTGTAGAAGCCATCAACTTACACGCCCAGCAGTTAGTGTGTGACACCCACTTGCAACTGTGGCTCACGATACACTTAGTCAGTTAGGGTGACTCACACTTCTAAATTAAACATACATAATCAATGATCTTAATAAAAAAGTTTCTTATGGATTTAATTATAACAAAATACATGCAAACTGCAAGTTATAATCAGCTACGAAAACACAATCACTAAAAAAATCTGTTGGGCTAGTCACTTTCCAGCACAACATTTTGAGCTCAGCGTTCTACTACTGCCACCCTCCTCTAAAAAAGTGAATTCACAACAGGATTTTGACATTTTTTTTCTATT
Source organism: Protopterus annectens (assembly GCF_019279795.1). Taxonomy (NCBI): domain Eukaryota; kingdom Metazoa; phylum Chordata; order Ceratodontiformes; family Protopteridae; genus Protopterus; species Protopterus annectens. Next base: position 1,010,754,718 of record NC_056746.1, on the reverse strand, counting down.
TTTCAGTTACCCTAAATAAAATTGCTTTAGGAGCAAATTCAGTACCATGGGGAAAATAGCACATGTCCTAGAATAAAGATCAGCGTCCCATCGCTAACAGCACATGTCCTAGAATAAAGATCAGCATCCCATCACTAAACTAGAAGAATAAAGAAGAGAGAGAGAGTGGCAACTGAAGTCTTACTGTATGCTTAATCTAGTTTAACCCATAAAAGGTGCTAATGCAAATTATGGTTACCAAATAAATACTTTGTTGCGTCATTCTCTGAAAGTAATACTCACAGCAAAGCATCGACTTTAGCCATTCCCTTCTCAACACCAATGGCAGACAATGAAGGAACATAAATAAGAGCACTACCATTTTTTTCCATAACTAAAAATCAAATTATTTTTTGGACTCTGTCCAGTGGTGGAGAACTGTGCACCGTTTACTTATTTGTGTAAACGAGTACCCCTGGATCGCCTATTTACAGGTAAGCGAGGGAACGCACTTACGACCATTTCAACTCATTGACATAGCCACAACATCACAGACTATCCACAGTGAATCAACAACCGGCATCTCAACAGCAGCCTATCCAGCCAGCACAGGGACTACTCATTAAAATAAATAATAGAATGAAGCTTATAGAACAAAATGGGTGAAATATGTCAGAGAATTGTACGTTGTTTGGAAGCAGAGGGTCACTGACTGTGTAAGATTGCATTAGGTGTGTGTGTGTGTGTGTGTCTGTGTGTGTGTGTGTGTGTGTGTGTATGTGTGCGTGCGTGCGTGTGTGTCTGTGTGTGTGTGTGTGTGTATGTGTGTGTGTGTGTGTCTGTGTGTGTGTGAGACCAACAACAGAGTAGCTTCCTGGTTTAGCAGCACTCCGATCTCTTATTACCAGTCTGTACCTAAAGAAAAAAAAAATGTCTAAGCTTGTTTCCTGCCATTCCTGTAAGTAGTCTAGTCCAGAAACAGATTTGCTGTATCCAGGACTTTTTGTAAGCTTCTGAGCCCCCGGCACTTAGCTAGGGTTAAACTATTCCCAGCACCCCATAAATTTTGCTCTTCAAATTTTCCCTTAGAACTAGCCATTGTTTTAGGTTTAGAACTCAAATCTGTTTCATTGAGTTCAGCACTTGTTTAGAACTCGTTGTAAGCGCCAAATAAGCTACAAATTACTACAGCACTCAACTTTCCTCACTTGTCTAGAGGAAAACAGGTTTTAGTACTTAATAAATAAGCACTTATCTAGGCATGTCTAAGGGTCAATTCCCGATGTTTTCTCTTGTCTACCTGATGAATCTGGGCATCTTGGGGCAATGCAGCAATTGCCTAATGTACACAGACAACCTTCTCCTCCTACCACCCAACACTACAACCTGTGACAGATGCACTTATATATCCAAACTGGAAGCAAAGCTCTCTTCACCCAAAACTGGACTAGACAGTCAAGAGGAGAGGGTAAACACTTGCACTACACCACACTCATCACATAATCTCTCAAAACTTTCACCACCAAAACACACACATAAAAACACAAAACACACACCTACATTTGCAGAGACTCTCAATAAAAATCTGCCCAAGCAACAGGGACCTCCAAAGCAGAAACGCAAGCAACATCCACCCCCCCAACACAACCCAAACTCAGTGTGCCACTCAACCATAGCCCATAAGGTATAACAACGTACTCAACATTCTAGTCATAGGTGACTGTATAGTGAGGCACACTGATGTTCCACTCAAAAGGCTAAACAAGGATAGAGTTGCTGTCAGCTGCCTGTTGGGTGCCAGGATCCACCACATAATGCACGCACACAGGTCACTCTACAACAAGTACAAATATGACTCTGTCAATATCCATGTTTGTGTGAATGACCTGAGATGTACCTCCCTGGACTACATGAAAAGAGACATGAAAGAGCTGTCCGATCTTGTAGCCCAGTCAGGTATGACCCTAGCCCTGAGTAGCATCCTGCCATCACCCAGAATTATACCACAGTACAAGGATAAAATGATTGAATTCAACAATTGGCTAAGCTACTCGTGTCATTCTAAGGGGATCCAGTATCTGTCTGCCTGGGATGACATGATCCACAGACCACGATGCTTTACCAGAGATGGCCTCCACCTGTCACCCTTGGGATTCCAGATACTGGCTAAGGCTCTTGCTACCCCTATAGTGTCTTTTTAGGCAAGGTTCAAATGACAAACTCACCACCGTAATAGGTACAAGCAAGCAAAATCTGAGGGTAATGCTACTCAATGCTAGAAGTCTAAACCTCAAAATGCACTCACTCGAGGCACTCCTTAAAATGGAGAACATCGATATCTGTGCAGTGACAGAGACCTGGTTCAAGGCTCCAGAGAGCACCCCTGCATTACCAGGCTATAATTCATACCACACCTTTTGGCAACCTAACCTGGACCGAAACACTAAAGGTGGAGGCATGTCCATATTCATTAAGGATATTCCCACCTCCAGGCAAGCTTCTCAGCATAATGCATCTGAGATTATCAAAGTGCAGCTAACTCTAGGCAAGACCGTAATCCAAATTGTAGCTTGCTACAGATCTTTCACCATGCCCCACGATTCCCACCCCTCATTTCTTGATACACTGGACAATATTAGGGTACAACCTAACACACTAACAATGGGTGATTTCAACTACCCCACCATTAACTGGGAAAACTACTCATGTACCAACTCTTTTGCTCAACGTTTTCTGGAATTCACAAATTCCAATGCCTTGGATCAACTTATCCACATCCCCCACTAGTGGGCAGCAATATCCTAGACCTGGTTATTGCCAACATGGACAACCGGTGTTCCACACCAGAGGTCAATTCCTCGTTGGTCAGATCTGACCTCAAGCTAATCACCCCAGACATCCAGATCCCGCCGCCAACCCCCATTAAGGAAACCACCATAAAAAAATTCTCCAAAGCCAACTTCACGCTTCTTTAGACAGAAGTGGCAAACTTCATGACACCCATGCAGACTGATAATAGAGGTATGACTGCTGAATCCTACACAAATGCACTTTATAAACACTTACACGAGTGCATAGATCGTGCAATCCCTAACAGAACCAAGATGCTATCCTCCAAAAAAAGGAAGCCAATCTGGTTTTCCCCTGCCATAAACAAACTCTACAACAGAAGAAAGAAACTGTTGCAAAAAAGAATAAAATCCCATGATTTGAGGAACTCCCTGGTCAGCCTCAGTAAAAAGCTGAGATCCCTCATAAAATCCTCCAGAGCTAGTTACGAAAACAAAATCGCCACTGATTCTAAAGACAACCACAAAGCATTCTATAGCTATGTCAAGATTCTCAATAGCAATGATCAGATCTGCTCTGAGTTACAGCACAATGGCACTAAATATACAGAACCAACTGATATTGCCAACATCCTGGCAGATAGTTTCAGTGCTGACTTTACCCCCCTCTCAGCCCCTAAAGGGCCCATCTCTATACAGGAAGAATGCAAAGTTCCTGTAATCATGGCTGCTCAGGTCAAAACCACACTCTCCAAAGCCAAGAACACAGCATCCATGGAACCTGACAACATCCCAGGCTGAATTCTACATGAACTACAGAATGAACTGGCACCCCACCTAAGCACCATGTTCAATCATAGCCTCACCTTAGGCTTTGTGCCCACTGAATGGTGCACAGCAGCAGTTATCCCACTCCACAAAGGAAACCCACCATGGACCCCAGGAACTACCACCTTATTAGCCTGACGAGCCTAGTCTGCAAGGCTATGGAACATATCATCATGGAACTTATGAAAAATAACATTGGTAATCTCCAAACTCTGAACCCCACCCAGTTTGTGTTTGTAAAAGGCAGATCATGTGTCCTAAACCTGATAGACATCTTTGAACCGATCACCAAAGCCTTAGATGAGGTTGAGGTGGTTTACACAGCCTATCTAGATCTTGCCAAGGCTTTTGACACCATCCCCACTCTCGAATTATAGATAAACTCACTAAACTAGGTATAACTCCCTATGTCACAAGATGGGTTGTCAACTGGCTCACTGACAGAACCCACACTGTGAAAGTAGCAGACTCCAAATCCGACTTCAGACCAGTGGCAAGTGGAATACCACAGGGTTCAGTCCTGGGTCCTCTCCTGTTTGGTATCTACTTATCAGAAGTACAGGCTAACACAGAAGGTTTTTGGCTAACAAAGTTCGCAGGTGACTGCAAACTAGGAACCATAATCGAAACTCCTAATGATGTGGACATCCTACAAAAGGGTCTCACTGAGACAGATGCCTGGTATCAAAGCCATGGCCTCAAGCTCAATGCCAAAAAGTGCATTGTCATCCATTTTGGTAAAAACTCTGTACCCATGAACTACCACATAGGCGGTAGTCTACTTAACACCGAAAGTGTGATAAGAGACCTTGGGACACAGATGGACAATAGTCTCTCCTTTGATCATCACATCGCCACAGTCATCAGGAAATCCTTCTACATGGCACACCTCATCACAAAAGGTTTCTCATCCAGGAAAAAAGGGGTCATAGTTCCCCTCTACTCATCACTCATTAGACCCATTATAGAGTGCAGCACCCCTTTTGGTATATACCTCACAAGACATCTACAAGAACTAGAAAGGCTGCAGGAATAACTCACAAAGAGGATTACTGGCCTCAAACAGATGCCCTATGCAGACTGTCTCAAAAAACTCCAGCTTTACTCTGTCGCATATCGTCTACCCAGAGGTGATCTCTGCCTAACATACAAAGCTATGTCAAACCCAGAGCTGTTGAACATGCTCCACTTAAATAAATCCCAATCCCTCCGACCCACACACTCTAGAGACCTAAACCTTGTCACCACAATAAACAGAACATGCTGGAGGGATAGATTCCTGTCCCAGAGACTTCCCATACTCTGGAATAAACTACCTATCTATATCAAACAAAGCGCCTCGTTAGCACTCTTCAAGAAAAATCTTGATGATTGGATGGGAGATAGGAAATTCTCCCCAGGAATCACTTCCCTCATTTCTCCTCTATTCATATCCCTACTTAGCCTATTCCTTTATTATTACATTGTCCTCTCCACTACCTTGCTGCAGCTATCTACTACTACTATTCACCTCACTCTCATCCCCTCTCTCTCTCTCATTGTTTTTCAGGTCCATGATACCAATCAAATTAAGGACATTGCCAACCCCAATCAGCCTTGAAGACCATCCACTCACTGTTTGAGTGTTGTTCCTTCGGTGGAATTCCTATCCAGCAACAGTGCAATATAATTACAATGTATGTTACACTGTGTATTCAGTAATCCTACCACTCTATACCCACTTGGTGTAGAATTTAACTTTATGTCTACTGTATGCCTCTTTACGGTACTGCCCCATGGTCAGCTATAGAACTCCCTCTGCACCTCACCCCCACTACCCATGTTCTCTCTAGTGTTTAAGTCATTCACCTTCCCACATAACCTTACTCCCATTCACTTTCTCTGCTAGCTTTTTCCCTCTACTCTCAGGGCTTCCTACTGACACAGTCCTCACATCTCTGCCTGTTTGTATCCTCCCTCTGACCTCTCTCTCCCAGATAGAATCTCTCTATCCTCTCTCTCCAACATAAAGTCCCTACTCTCACCTTTCCCTACCATAATCTCTTTTCATCCACCTCTATAGCCTTGTTCTCAGCCTAGCGACTGTCAGCTTCTCTGCTTAGTTTGTGTACTATTACTTTCTAAGCAGGCTCCCAGGACATTATTCTCAGCATTCTCTCCCCTGTACAAAAGTATCCAACCTTCCTGCTGATAGCTTTTTTATCATCTAGTTTGCTAGAACTACTGGTAGGTGCTGCCCCGCTCTGTTCACTCTGCTCACTTTACTCCTCTACCCTACCCCCATTCCCACCCACCCCCACATCAATTACATTTATAGTTGTAGAACACCCCCTCAACACATCTAACTCCCAATTAGCCAATCAAACCTCACCTACCATCCCTCACTTATAGACTCCACCACACCCCTATTCAACACCTGACTACTATTACTACTAATATCACTCCTACAATAACCCAACTACTTCTCCAACTCAACATGTCTTATATGCATCTCACCCACTTACTAAAATATTATGTTCCTCATTATCTATTTTCTCTCTCCTCCTTCTGTCACTCCTTTCCTCCTACCACACACACTTTAATACCACTTCTCTGCCACCATGTCAAACATATTCCACAACCAGTCCTAGACAAGAAGCACATTTCCCTATATCACCCTACAACCTTTCTTCCACCCAATCTATTTCCTCCCTTTATAATACTCTTAAGTACAAGACCAGTACCCCATCCTCCCTGAACCATGCTAAGATATTACACAAACTAAACAAGCTCTATTTATACCTCCTCCAAAAGCTTACTTGCTGTGGGGGCATTCACCCTAATCCAGGACTCAACAACACTAACCACAGTAACTTTTAGTAACTAAATCCTCTATATCTAAGGCCATCCTCATTTCTACTCCTTATAAACATCAATGTAAAAAGCATTCATAACAAAACCCAGGACCTTCATGCCCTACTAGCTCTATACAAGCCAGAAGTCATTGTGCTAACAGAAACATGGCTCAAACCTGAACACCATGATAATGAAATTAGTCCCCCTGGGTACAACATCATATGTAGAAACAGAACAGGTAAAAAGGGAGGCGGTGTTGCAGTACTTTTCCAAAACCAAGACGTAAAGGACATAGAACTAATTCTAGGCAGATTAAAAGTCAACTCCAAAAAACACATAATTATTGCAGGTGGATATATCCCACCAGGTAATAATACTACCATACTGGAAAGCCTACTAAACTGGATGTCATCCTCCCTTCCTCATGAAACCATACTATTAGGTGACTTCAGCATTGACTGGTCTGCCTGTTCCAGCCAAAATTCCCCCACCCATATAAACCTCCATGGGTTTAACCAAATTATAACTGCCCCCACAAGAACTGACAAAACTTCCAAACACCAGTCCATCTTAGACTGGATTCTATCATCAACAATCAGGCTGTCTTCCTGACAATCTGAGTGACCATCAGGCAACCTACTTAATTAGGAATCGATCACACCACATCAAACAACCTATCCTCAGAGTAATACATAACAAAAAGACCTTCAGAGCTAAAGACCTAATCAATTCACTAACATGGTGCAACTGGACTACCATAAAACAACTACCCCTAGATGGTGCTGTACAGTACTTCAACTCAACCTTCCTAGATATTCTAAACTGTCATGTACTCCCCAGCACCATTAGAATCAAAACTAACTATGCCCCATGGCTAACAAAAGATACTAAAACCATAATGAAAGAAAGAGACAAAGCCTGCTTACAATTTCATAAACAAAAAACCAATATCATGAGACAAACTTATCTTGAACTCCGCAACAAATCTAAAAAACTAGTAAAATGTGACAAAACTAATTACTATATAACCATGCAGGAAAAGTACACTGACAACCCTCAAAAATTCTGGGCCGCTATAAATACTTTATTGCACCCAGGTAAATCCACCACTCCTACCCCTGTACTACCAAACAACCATGACAATATCCCCACCCAGTTTAACGAATACTTTACTGAAACAGTCCAAGCCCTAGCCAACACCCAGAATACTACTAGCAGCCCCTTACCTACAAAGTCCCCTACCCACATCAGTATAACAAAAAACTCCTCCAGTTTCTCCCTGGAACCAGTCCCTACTAAACCTATTGCTAAACTTCTCAAAAAACTGAAACCAACCACTCTGGCAGCTGAAAATCTACCTGCAGACTTCCTTCAAATAACTGCTGAAGCTATAACCTATCCAGTGTCCATTCTCATAAATAGGTCAATATCAGAACGTAAAGTACCTCACTCCTGAAAAATATCACATATTATACCACTGCACAAAGGGGGTAAGTCCCTTGAGCTTACCAACTGCTGCCCTATTGCAATCCTATCACCTTTATCAAAAATATTAGAAAGGGTAGTTCATTCCCAGCTAATGCAGTACCTCCTAAAAAATAACCTGCTATCCATATACCAGCATGGCTTCAGACCTTCCCATAGCACTACTACAGCACTACTCTCCTTTACCAATATTGTTAATCACAAAAGAAACAATGGTCTATTTGTATCCTCAATATTCTTAGACATCAAAAGCCTTTGATATGGTGAAGCATAGTATGCTCCTAGAAAGTCTGGCATCACTTAACATAAGCTCCCCCACCATGTCATGGTTCAATAAGTACTTAACAGACTGTCATCAGGCAGTTCTATGGCAAGATCACCTGTCCCCTCTATTACCAGTTGGCATAGGTGTCCTCCAAGTGTCCATCCTAGGACCTCTGTTATTCTCATTATTTACTAACCAGATAACCTCATCCGCACTCTCTGCCTCAGTTCTGCAATATGCAGATGATACCACCATTATATGTGCTTCCTCCACCCCACTCTACATGAGCTAAAAGCCATAACCCCAAAAAAATGTTCCTTAGCTGAAGCATGGTTCACTAACATAAAACTTATTCTTAATCCAAAAAAAAAAAAATTTTTCTTTAGCCCTGGTAGATCTCCTCCACCAAATAATGGTTCTACTATAACATCTAGAGACAACATACAAATCACCCCAACAACACACACAAAACTATTAGGTGTTGAAATTAACAATAATCCAAAATTTGACATACATATAGCCCAAACATTTAAGAAAGTTAACAAAAAGCTTGGTCTTCTCTACAGGAATATACAGTTCATCACTAAACCTACTATAGCCACCTTAGCAAGAACTCATCTCTTATCCATTCTACTTTATGCCTCACATATCTTAACTAATCTTTGCCATAGCAAACTAAACAAATTGGAATCCTGCTACAACAAGATTGCCAAATTTGCTACTGATGCCTCTTATAGATCCCATCACTGTCTTGCCCTCGGGGAACTAAATTGGCTTGAATTACCTCAACTACCCCTACTCAACCAACTCTCAATAGCTCACATGCTCTATTACCTCCCCTGACAAAACCCCAGCACTTTAGAACCTAATTCACCCCTACACCACCATCAGAACCTTAAGATCTAGTTATCAGAACCACATAAATGTCAAAAAACACAAAAATGATGTGGGTAAATCTCTCTTTGCCTGCACCATTGCCAGAACCTGGAATTCACTCCCAAGCAACTTAACTACTGCCACCTCTACTTCCCAATTTTAAAAAATTCTCAAAACCCACTACATAAATAACTGGCATTGCACATGTTACTCCCAGGCTAAGCCATACCACTGCACTGGTGCTAGGATTCTGCTAGGATCATAAGGCTGTTCCCTATATCCTGTAGCTACAAATCTGCTTAGTATCAATTGGTTGCTATCCAAGTCAAAAAAAATTGTTATTTTTTTTTAGATACTAATATGAATATTGGCTTACTGCCAAAAAATGTAGAAATTGTGAATTTCTGCTAACTTTGTTCAAATATGTTCACTGTTCTCTTATTTGGTACTGTTTTTGTAACTACATTTGTGTTTGGAGCCATCTGCACTCAATTGTATTCCTATATGAGTATTATATGTGTATTATTATGTTTCGTTATATGCTACTGTTTAGTCTCTATGGAATTGTATTGTTTGCTTGGAGCTTTTCTCCCTGGGCCTCCCCTGAAAATGAACCTGTGTCCAGTCAGACTTTCCCGGTTAACAAATGTAAAATAAAATAAAAAATAAAAATTCTGTGGCTCTGCTTGACAAAGGCACAGGAAAATAATTTTCTTGGGTGTTGAAAGCCAGGGGACCTTTTTGGCTAGGCTTATATAGGCCCTAGGGCCAATAGACTAGTACCTACCAATGAACCTATGAACCTATTTAAAAAAATCTGGAAGTGAAGGGGCCATGCGGAGATTCATGGCATCCTGTTATTTTGCCCTCAAAACCAGTAAATACTGAGGAATTCATTGTGGTTAAGAGGTATGAAGCCATGGACATGTTAATCATTTATTTAGGTAAGATTCACACATGGGTAACTATAATGGATGCAAATTTTACTATTTAAAATTGTCAAGTGATGATGTTTGGTAGTTATTGCCTTAAAACACCAGTGTTCCTAAACAAGGAACATATACAAACACCAGTGTGTTTAAAGACTTGGACATCATAATAAACAGCAATATTTTAAAAATCATCCTCACTATTTGCATATTAAGTGTTTTGACACAATTTGGAACAATGCTTTAGACTAATACATGGTTTCAGTAGAGCTTTAGACTATGATAACCCATGGCGCTTCTATTTGTATGCCATTATATAAGACCTTTTATTTATTTTATTGATTTATTTATAATTTGTTGACCAGGTTAGTTTCACTAGTCTAGTGGCCTTTGCAGGGTAGATCTGAACTGAGGTGCTTTTTATACTACCAAGAGAAATTTGTCCAGGGCATCAAGAACATGCCCTATTCATTTCTGTAGGTGCTGTGGGAGCTTTTATATCCACTTGAACTACTACCAACTCAAGCAGAGGGGACATTAGTTTAACATCTCATCTGAAAGATGACACACTGGTGAGTGTGCACCTCACTGATGCTGCACTGCAGTGTCAGCAATTCAATCACCTAGAGCAGGAATAGAACTCACAATCTTTACATCTTCCAGCACCAAAGGCAATTGTGTGCTTACCCGTTGAGCCACTGACACTGCATTAAACTTTTATTGATCTTTTTACTTAATACAATTCATCTTTTTGTGCATATAATGCTACTGAAATTTGTATGTTAGAATGAAAGATAAACTACGAAGTTAACAGATTGCATTATTATGGATTATATTACAAGAGTAAAACCTGCTTTAACCTTTCTAGCATCACATATAGCTTCACAAGAGGGAAACTAATTCTTGGGTATAAGGCTCTTGATAATGATAATTAAATATGTATTTTTGGATGAGAAACTAACAGAAAATCATATGGCACTGAGATTCACCAACCTGAGTTATACCTCTAGCTAAAACCTGAAAGAGAAATAGGTTATTTCATAACAAACTATACCAAGGCTGCCGAACCAGGTCCTCTGCATAGAGTTTCTTTGTGCCTAGAAATTTTCAAGATTAGACTTGGCGTAATGGCTGGTGACAGAAAATAGATTGCTGCTGTGAAGTTCACAGTCCCAGATGGCCATAGGGCCTGAATGTGGGCCATCTGAACTTATAAACTTATGGTATTAAAGCTGCCCAGATTAAAGTAGGCATCAGTATGTCACCAAGGCTTGGATAAAGACTTTTATATCTTGTACCCAATCTGCCCAGTTTAAAATGGGAGCAAGCAATTTTCTGGTTAACCAACAGAAAAAGTGGTACTCTCAGAGCAGTACAGTGCAGGTTTTGCACTGTGGTTTTGTGATGTTTCAGAAGAGCCTTCCCGGTGTCCTGACCACTCTGGTTTTACTTATATTAATATATACTGTGCATTTCAGTGCTTTTCATGCAGCATTTAATTCTCCTATATATCTCAACAGTACAAGACATACAATTTAAGGAAAACAGATAACAGTTCTGCTTTTCCCTGCCATTGCTTTCAGCTGTATAAACAAAACATGAATTGTTTCATGGTTCACATTAAAGAATTTAAAACTTGCTGTAAATATTCTTCTTTGTCAAAATACTTGTAAATCAATGTCCATGTTAATGTGCCTGACAAAACTAAAGTAAGACCTCCAGATGAAGAGAATTAAAAAAATGTATGACAGCAGGAGCTTCTGTCTCTGTGGCTGACTGAAGTGTTATTAAACAGTGCAATCAGGGAGAGAGTTATTAAGCCCAGTGGCTAGCTACTATATAGAGCCAGGATGCTGTATAAACTAGCACAGCGTGGCATGCCAAGCTAGCAACTGCCACAATTCTTAATATTCAGAAACCTCACTGATAGTTGCACTAACACAGACTGTAAAAATGTCTTTCTTACTGCTGAGTGCTCTAGAATGTATTATTTTTATATAAGACTTAGAAAACAAAATGCCTGTTTATTAAATATACGTAAACCATTTTGTAAGGGCAGTAGCTGACATTAGGCTGCGCAGTACACTAAATATCAATAAGCTTCTCAAGGCTGTAAAATTTCAAGAACATTTCCTACCATGCATGACGAAGCTCAGAGTGGGCCTCCTTTATTACTTTTGCCCTCCACCCTGCAGGAGGGCAATGTTTTCTTTTCCATGGAACAGCAGTCACACAGGCATGACAAGTCACTGCTGACTTTTGTGTGAAATATGTGAAAATAGCCCTTAGATACATAATGCTATACCTTACATTTCCCATCTGCAAGTCATAAAGCACATCTGTCTACTATCTCAGGTTTGCCTTCTTTTTGGGCATTAATTATCCTGCTTAAGTGTACACAGGTTCTAATTTGTACAGTCACTTAGTCTGTTACATGCTCTTCTTATAGCATTAGTAGTGCATGACCATTCTTGTTTCTTCTTTAATTATTTATTTATTCATTCATTAGTTTATTGATGCTTGTGATAATCTGTCAAAACATAGTTAGCACATTTCCTTTTTATGGGTGCTTCTAGCAAGGCTCAATAGTTAAATGAGTTAATGAGTTACACAGACTTAAAACTACAAATACTATACCTAGCTAGCTAGCTATCTATATGTATAGCTATCTATATCTATGTCTATCTATCGGGCGATCTATATGTAATTGCTTTGACTTCAAGGCTGTAACTCCTATGTTTATGCTAGGAATTACTGGGCCAATTGTTCAGTTATACTAAAACAGATAATGGATACCAAGCAGAAGCATGAGTGCTATAAAACATAAGCCAGAGACACTAAACAGACAACATTAACCAAATGGTTGAAAAGAAACATGCCAAACTACTGCAGAATTTTAAGCTGGCATTGGTTTCCAAACTGTGTAAGATGGATATTAATAGTTTATTCTACAACAGATGCATTGCATATTTGGGGATACCTGTTTAATTTCCAAGGACTGAAAAGGCAAGCCTCAGAAGAGTGGAACTACAAGTGAGAATGTGGTCAGAGACAATGGCATTTTGTATTGTTCTCTAATCTCCAAGTTATAGCAATCTTGGAATTTGAATATATAAGTACCAAGGGTGTGGGGAATGCAGGGGACAGCAGACATGCTTAAAATGTTTAATAGCAGATTTCACAATTTGCTGTTATTTGTTTGAATTGCAATTTATGTATTTTTTTATTGAAAGTACTTATAAGATCTGTGCTTGCACTTTTGGTATGGAACTACATAGCCATACTGCAGGACAAAAAAACATAATTTAGTTTTACTATAAAGAAGCAGCTACTTTAATGTCTGATGGTGTAAAAAATTGCTTATAACATTTCTTAATGACTCAGTTGCTGTAGTCTTTAATCACTTTAAGAGCTGTCTAACTTAGCACTGAATGTACAAGCATCTAGCTAGCATGATCAGATCAAGAATACAACTTTTTTATACAATTTCTCCAAATTGTATTTGATACTTTGATGTGTAATGCAGTCAGACTAGGCACAGAAACTGTAAACAAAATAATCATCTAAATGTGCAAACTGTAAACTAAAAATTATATGCTACAAATTCATTTTACTATGCAGTTCTACAAGGCAATAGGTCCTCATATACCCACACCTCATATATTTAAATACCATATTCTAAAGCCTTAGAATCATAGGGAGAAGAAAAAAAAAGATTTTCTAACAAAAATAACTTTGTTCTCCTTTTTTGAGGTTGTTTAGAGTTTGAAAGTATCAGCAGTGGGAGCATGCAGTACCACCCCAACATAAGGAGGTCCAGTAATGTTATAAGGGGTACATAGTAACATTTTTAATTTGCATGAAAAGATAAAACACAACCACCAACCTGTACCAGAACTTAAGTCTAAAATTAATGAAGGTGAATATCACAAAGAATAAACAGAAAGACCCAAGGACAGCCAAAAACTCCAGTATAATTCCATCTATAATGCCAAGGTAAAAACATGAGTGCTTTCGTAGCAATGTTCCTTCATCAGATGTATATTACAAACACAAGATCTGCTCATTAAATTCTTTAGTCATAATATCACGTGACTACACTTCATTCTATCTTAAAGGCACGAACTGTTAAAACTTACTATCTAAATAATACGTAATATATAATATATGATACATACTAAATAACAAACTTATCAGTAACTAATAAACATTACATGGTCCAACATTCATCTTAATACTTTGTATTCATTCAGGGTATGTGCTATTAGCAAACTCAGAGTAGGACATTAATCCTCCAGTATCCAACATAATCTCCTAGAACAGAAGCTGAAATATGTAGGGGTCCGAAGAGAGAGAGAATAAAATCAGCAAACAAAGGAAAGTAGTACTGCTGGAATTAAATTCATCTGAAAGTCTTGGTGAGTACCTCCATGAAATGGATGGACCTTAATTTTACATAATCTCACCAATACGGCACTGATATATAGACTGTATTTTATATAGCAGATATCATGTCGTGTAGATTAAAAAATAAAACGACAGCTGGGTGAACAAGTCTCAGAATAAAAAAGTGCCTAGTCCTGGTAGGTACACTGGTGCCAGGACTGGAAAAAATGATGGTGTAGAATCCTCAGAAACATTTCTACAATGGGGTTAGGCCAGCCTCAGGGGGAGGAAGAGCCATAAAGATGAGTGGCTGGACTATAAAGGATAAAAAATAAATTATGTGTTGTTGCTATTATGCAAGAAGCACAGAATTTCCAGACATAAGATATATAAAAAGATTAAGAGAGAAATTAGAGGAAAGAAAAATACTTGCACATGAGAAACTGTCAAAAATTTCAAATGCAAATTTCTGTTCATTAATACAACAGATCCATGGCAAATTTAGAACAAGAAACCTTGGGCTGTTTGGAAAAAGAAGCGAGTGAGGAAGTGCGAAAATATAAAGAACAAAATCTAGAGATTTTTGAAAGGTATAAAAAGAAATATGGACATTGGAAAGAAAGCGACATCTGATATGGTACAACATTTATGCAAAAGAGAAAGCAAAACTATTCAATACAAAAAAACCAGCACCAAAAATATTTGAAGAGAAATACAGGCAAAGGCATCCAGGTATGGAAAATTTAACAATACAAAAAATATGAAAACAAAGGGGGGGGGGGGTAGAAAAGAGGATTAGTACTGGAGAAGTTAAAGAAATAGAAACTGAAGTTATGGATTACCTGCAAAGTGAAGGATTTAGTATAGAAAAATCTGACTGATAAAATCACATCATGACAGAGTAATGATTCCCCAAATTAAGGAGAAACCAGTGAAGAGGGGAAGCATCAGATCAATTGCCATATAAACATACTTTGGAACCTTCACTAGGAAGCCAGTACAAAGGTTAATTTGGAGTTGCACAGCAAGAGAAGGAACAGGAGACTGTGGCAACTCAAACTCAGTCAATGTTGTGGAATGATAGGCCATTGAGTTCCCACATGGAAGATCAATGGATGATACAAGGTGAAGCTCAAAGTCAAAGTCAAAGAAAACTTTATTGTCATTCAGAACTACACAGCAGTGTAGATGAACAAAATTACAATGCTTCATTCTCAATGCAGGAAACAGTTGCGCATGCAGATAGAGAAAAAATAATAAAATATCACAGCAGAAATTTAATAAGTAGCAATTTGTAAGTAAAGTAGGACAGCAGTGACCCACACCCATCCCAGAACAGGAGACAAGGAAGACAAGGAACAATATGAAGGTAATATTATCAAAGTAAAATTGAAACAATAATAGCATATCAATGATTGGACTGAATTATAGCAGTTTGTATATTGCACTTTACAGTCCTTCAGTGTGTAGGTGAGACACCTTTGTATTGCACTTAGTTATTGCACATCCGTAAAATAAGCCCCTTGATAGGCTAGTTATGTAACAGATGTCATAGTTCATTTTTCCAAAGAGTTCAACAGTCTAACGGAGAGCAGAAACTGTTTTCTAGTCTGGTGGTCTTACAATGCAGGCTTCTGTATCTCCTGCCAGAGGATAGGCGAGTGTACAGATCATTGGCAGGATGTGAAGATTTTCTGGAACTCTCTGTAGAATGCCCACAGGAAATAGAGAATAAAAAATGTACCCTTAGTTTAGAAGAAAATGATCTAAGGGAAGAATTGTTTGATTTAATAGAGATGGATAGACATAGTAAGATTAATAAAAGAAATGGAGTACAGAAAGTCAATAAGACCCAAAATGTTAGAAGTTTGATAGAACAAATGGCCACAGTAATCAAGGCTGTTCTTAGAAATTCATGCGATATAACAGAAATAAATAGGAAATATTACTGTGCAGTTAAATTAAAAACTGATAAAGTCTTACTACAAAAACTCAGGGCAGTAAGGGAAAGGAAGGGGATAAATCAAATGTCATCATGGAAGTACTGTATAGAGAAAACTATAAACCAAATAAGACAAAAAAGTGTCACTGCTACAGAATATAGAAGAGGGAACAGATAAAAAAAAATACTCAGAAAGACTCACATGATGAAAGCAACATGCAGTATCAGAACAGATCAGGCTCTATTGTGCACTATTGCGAATAATAAATCAAAGATATCAGTACAGGCAGCGAAACTTAGAAGATATTCAATACAAATATAAAGGAAAAGTACAAAATAAGCACTTTATTGATAACCCAAAAAAGTTTGATAGAGAACTGGTAAATAAGTCAAAAGTGAAAGAAACGTTGTCTTCTTCTTTTGGCTGTTCCAGTTAGGGGTCGCCAAAGTAGATCATCGGTTTCCATTTCTTCCTGTCCTCTGCATCTTGCTCTGTCACACCAACCAACTGCATGTCCTCTCTCACCACATCCATAAACCTTATCGTAGGCCTTCTTCTTTTCCTCTTACCTGGCACCTCCATCCTTAGCATCCTTTCCCAATATCCCCAGCATTTCTTTTCAGCACATGTCCAAACCAATGTAATCTCACCTCTCTGTCTATGTCTCCAAACCTCCAACCTGAGCTGAACCTCTAATATACTGATTCCTAATCCTGTACAACCTCATCACACTCAATGCAAATCTTGACATCTTTAACTCTGCCACCTCCAGCTCTGACTCCTGCCTTTTTGTCAATGCCACCATCTCTAACCCATATAACATAGCTGATCTCACTACCCTCTTGTAGACTTTACCTTTCACACTTACTGGTACCTGTCTGTCACAAATCACTTCTGACACTCTTTTCCACCAACTCCACCCTGCCTGTACTCTCTTGTTCACCTCTCTTCCACACTCACCATTACTCTGAACTGTTGATCCCAAGTATTTAAATTCATCCACCTTTGTCATCTCTACTCCCCAGGATCCTCACCATTCCTTTATTCTCCCACTCATTCACACACATATATTCCATCTTAGTCCTGCTGACTTTCATTCTTCTCCTCTCTAGAGCATATCTCCACCTCACCAGGGTCTCCTCAACCTGTTCTTTACTCTCACTACAGATCACAATGTCATCCGCAAACATCATAGTCCATGGGAACTCCTGTCTGATCTTGTCTGTCAACCTGTCCATCACCATTGCAAATAAGAAAGGGCTCAGAGCTGATCCTTGATGTAATCCCACCTCCACCTTAAACACATCCGTCATTCCTACCACAGACCTCACCACTGTCACACTACCCTCGGACATATCCTGTACCACTCTTACATACTTCTCTGCCCCTCCTGACTTCCTTATACAATACCACAACTCCTCTCTAGGGCCCCTGTCATATACTTTGTCTAAGTCCACAAAGACACAATGTAACTCCTTCTGACCTTCTCTACACTTCTCTATCAACACTCTCACAGAAAACATTGCATCTGTAGTGCTCTTTCCCAGCATGAAACCATACTGCTGATCACTAATCATCACCTCCCTTCTTAACCTAGCTTCCCCTACTCTTTCCCATAACTTCATGCTGTGACTGATCAATTTTATCTCTCTGTAGTTACTACAGCTCTGCACATCACCCTTTTTCTTAAACATTGGTACCAAAAGACTTCTTTTCCACTCATCAGGCATCCTCTCACTTTACAAGATTTCATTAAACAATCTGGTTAAAAACTCCACTGCCATCTCCCCTAAACACCTCAATGCATCTACAGGTATGTCATCTGGAGCAACAGCCTTTCCGTTTTTCATCCTGTTCATAGCTGCCCTCACTTCCTCCTTATACTTCCACATTATATAGTCTGTTTAAGGCAATTTACATAGTCTCTTTAAGGCAGTATGTTTAGTGTACTACAAGCACCTTCGGGCCTTCAACAACAAGTTGTTAACCATATGTAAACATACATTACTAATAAAGTGAGACAGAGACATACCTTTTATTCCAGACAGTGTGTGAGCTCTCGATGTATTATGAATAGAAGAATATATAATTATTTTCTCAATTGCATGACTTTAATGGCAAACTATAAGTTATTATACCTTCTTCAGAGAAACTTATGAGTGGTTGCTAGACTCAAACCTAGCTCTTCTAACAGATTGCAAACAGCTGAATACACATAAAAAAACAGATTAATGTTCTGTACTCCTGATTAGCCTGTTTATGTACGTCTATTTGCCATACTGTAAGCACTACCTCTATTCCTGAATGCAATGCCTATCATGTTTTCAGGCATACTGGCAGTTGTGTGGGACATTATAAATGATAATTCTTATTTGCAAGTAGTTAATCATCCTGTTATGGGCCCAGAACCCTTAATCTAGTCCTCACAACTATGACCACTTAATGCACATCTCCACAATTATCATCCTGCCATAAATTAGAGAACCTTGTGTTTAAAATTAGCAGTACTTCCTCTGTAAGTACCTTTGCTTAGGGAATTCTCAAAAGCAAACCTTCTTCATTTACTTAATGACCTAAATAAATTTTGCCGTAATCATCCTCTGATGGATCCATGCATCCGCGACTTCTTTTCCCAGTTTTGCACATGGGGTCAGGGTGTCACTCCAACACTGACAATCAACTAGAACCAAGGTTCACACCACCAGGTGCCTAGCCCTGACGTGGCTTCCTCTGATGGATCTCACTGCTAAACAGTGATGGCTCTTGATATCGGACTGCAGCACCCACCCAGCTGTGAACCACAATGGTACAGTCGTACAGTCCTCCAAATCCTCCATACAAAGTAAATCCAGACTGTTGCCTTATCAGTCCGGATTCAAGAAGAAGAAAGCAGACTGCTGATTCCCCAGAAGTCTATGCAGTGCTAACCACATAGACTGGAAGGGGATCAGACTGCAGAGTCAGCAGTCTTGGACCATTCCAGGAAAGAGCCGTGAAACTGGAAGTGTACATTCTGGCACAAATGCGAGCTGCAGGAGCTTAGAAAGCTAATGAGTCTTGCCATGGATTATATCATTGGATTACTTTGCAGGTACCAGAATCAGAAGCAAACTGTGGATTTTAGCATTGGAAGCAAACTTGTTGCAGGTTTGAAAATGTGTCATTTGGCAGGAGCTTGGAGCAGGTACAAGATTCTAGGTGTGTGTGAGCTTGGAGCAGGTACAAGATTCTAGGTGTGTGTGTGCGTGTGTGTGTGTGTGTGTGTGTGTGTGTGTGTGTGTGTGTGTGTGTGTGTGTGCAGGTATAAGATTCTAGGTGTGTGTGTGTAATGCCCCACTCATTGTGTACTGGTGGCTAGAGAGAACTCAGGATACCTGGGGGTGGTGCTTGAACCCTGGACTTTAGGTACAGGTAACAAGAGCCTGAATTCCCTACCCACCACCATTTGTGAAACTTTTGGAGATTTTTGCCTCATATTTTGTTCTATTCTGTTCCCTGTAAAATCTGTGGTTTCTGAGTGTTTAATTCCTTAAATAGTTGATGGTGCAGTGGTAGCATTGTTTTCTCACAGCTAGAGGTTCTCTGGTTTGATTTTTTGCTGGGATGGCTTCTTTGTGGAGTCTGCATGTCCTCCCTGTGTTTGTGTGGGTTTGCTCTGGTGCCCTCCCATGTTACAACGACATGTGTCTGCAGTATTTCTCCCCAGGCCTCTGATGAAAATTGTTTTTTGTTCCAAGTCAGACTTTCCTGGTTAACAAATGTTAAATAAATAAAACTGACAGGCATTTGAATTTCAGACTTCATATTTTTCAGAAAGTACATAGTAACACAAAACCTTTTATTCTAGCAATTTTCTAAATTTATAAGATGAATATTTGAAACTTGTCCCTATTTTTGGGACTGCATTCCCCCATTATTGGCTTCATCCAGATTTTTGTGCTAAGGTTGAGAGCTATGGTGAGAACTGAATTCACTGAATATGTTTGAGGGCTGTATTCCCCCATTACTGGCTTTGTCCAGGTGTGTTGTGCTAAGAGGTTGACAGCTATGATGAAAACTGATTTCAATAAATGGTAGCCATTTATGTTTCAGTCTTCCTCTTTTTCACAAAACAGCTGAGTTGGCATAGTGGTATGTTGCTCTGGCTGTTTTGCACAGGTTCCTGGGTTCAAGACTTGGCAGTGAAATGCATGGTGGTAACACAGCATTTTATTCTTGCAACTTTCCAGCTAACACTGTTTTTATTGTGAGACTGCATTGCTTTGTTTAGCACGTCTTTGTGTTTGTGCTGTAAAATGCAAAATAAAACTTTCAAATGAAGTCCAAATCATTGTAAAAGTAAAGCAGTATGCACATTAGTGTTTATGGTAAATGGGGTGAAATAGCCAAGTAATGGTTAATTGGAATGGCTGCAGGGGGGGGGGCAACATTCGACCATGATTTTGTGAGGGGGAAGGGCAGCAAACTCAAAGACAGCCCCGGCTGAACTATACCTCTCAACTGTCCACATTTTCACAGAATGAATCGATTTTTGCTTCTTGTTTTTGGTTTGTTCCTCATAAAATCTGTGGTTTCTGAGTGTTTAATTCCTTAAATAGTTAATGGTGCAGTGGTAGCATTGTTTCCTCACAGCTAGAGGTTCTCTGGTTTGATTCTTTGCTGGGATGCCATCTATGTGGAGTCTGCATGTCCTCCATGTGTTTGTGTGGGTTTGCTCTGGTGTCCTCCCATGTGTCTGCAGTATCTCTCCCTGGGCCTCTGATGAAAATTGTTTTTTGTTCCAAGTCAGACTTTTCTGGTTAACAAATGTTAAATAAATAAAATTGACATGCATTTGAATTTCAGACTTCATATTTTTCAGAAAGTACATAGTAACACAAAACCTTTTATTCTAGCAATTTTCTAAATTTATAAGATGAATATTTGAAAGGTGTCCCTATTTTTGGGGCTGCATTCCCCCATTATTGGCTTCGTCCAGGTTTTTTGTGCTAAGGTTGAGAGCTATGGTGAGAACTGAACTCACTGAATATGTTTGAGGGCTGTATTCCCCCATTACTGACTTTGTCCAGGTGTTTTGTGCTAAGAGGTTGGTGAGAAGTGAATTCACTAAATGGTAGCGATTTAAGTTTCAGTCTTCCTCTTTGTCACAAAACAGCTGATTTGGCATAGTGGTATGTTGTTCTGACTGTTTTGCATAGGGTCCTGGGTTCAAGACTTGGCAGTGAAATGCATGGTGGTAACACAGCATTTTATTCTAGCAACTTTCCAAGATTATACAAGCAATGTTTAAGTGTATCTCTGCTTTTTGGGCTTTTGTCCCTCCCCAATACATTTTGGCATTTTTCCAGATTTCTTGTGTTGTAAAGTTGAGAGATGCAGCCGAGTGTCGAGTAAATTTTACAAGGAGCTGAGAGCTGCAAGGGAAGAGAAGTTTAGTGCTGCTTATGCTGAGACTGCTTGTATTGTTAATAGCACAGCATGTAGTGTACACTTTTGATGCAGAAGGCTGTGGATTCTACTCCCACAGTATGTAGATGCATTGCTGATATTGTACTGTGTTGTAAACGGGGTGGATGCTGCCGTCTTGAGAATGTCCTCTTTGCCGAAGATACCTAGTAACTATGAACCTGTCCGTTATTTGCCATCCATTCCCTATTGCAATATTACTAGCTTATCATTTTTTAATGTAATATAGACAATGTATTCCTCAAGGGCAACAGGCACTTTATTTTTAGATGAAACAATGAAATATAAAGTTGTTTGCTAGCAGCAATCTCTTCATTTGTTTCAGATCTTTTTAATGTGGAATTATTTAGATGACTTTTACTTCTGCAGAGATTGTGCATATTTACTAATACTGGTGGATTGTAGAAGTTTGAGTAGACTTTTATGATGGAAATGTTCTCAATTGGGCAGTTTTGTCATTATTGGTGCATGCATTTTGTTTAATTGTTTATTGGAAAAATGTTCAAAACAATAAATGTAAAACACCCTATAACAACTGTACTGTATTATACAAGGAATATAATTTAATGCAATCAGGAAGGCGCATCACAGAACACATGTATGTTTTGTGTGCAAGGGGCCTATCATTTGAAAATAGCCCAAAGTTAATCTTTATCTGCAACTAGCCAAATGTATTTTCTTTGGATGTGGGTTTCAATGCTGTTTCAATGAATGTGAGTTTCAAGGGCAGAGAAGTTTTAATGCTAAGACTGTTTTCATTGTGATACTGCATTGCTTTGTTTAGCAGATGTCTTTGTGTTTGTGCTGTAAAATGCAAAATAAAACTTTCAAATGAAGTCCAAATCATTGTAAAAGTAAAGCAGTATGCACATTAGTGTTTATAGTAAATGGGGTGAAATAGCCAAGTAATGGTTAATTGGAATGGCTGCGGGGGGGAGGGGGGGCATTCAACCATGATTTTGTGAGGGGGAAGGGCAGCAAACTCAAAGACAGTCCCGGCTGAACTATACCTCTCAACTGTCCAAATTTTCACAGAATTAATAGATTTTTGCTTCTTATTTTTGGTTTGTTCCTCATAAAATTTGTGGTTTTTCAGCAAATCATTTAGGAATTAAGTCACTAAATAATGACAGACATTGAGTTTCAGACTTCATAACCTTCAGAAAAATGAATACTAAAGCAAGACCTACTATTCTATCAACTGTCTCAGTTTATACAAGAGCAATTTTTAGTATTGTTTATATGTTCCCCCAATATATTTAGCCTTGTCCAGATTTCCTGCATTAACAGGTTGAGAGGTACATGCAAATAAATTGCTTTATAGAATTAGACATATCCAGACCTCTCAACTGTCCCCAATTTTGACTCAAAATGTTGCTCTTCCTCTAATAATCCCTCCGCAAAATGTCAATTTTGGAAGAAAACGTGGAGGGTTTACAATTAATAAATAACTATAATAATTATAGATTACTTTTATTTCAGAAATGCATGTAGATTCTTTTATTTTGTCAGCTGCTCAAGTTAGCAGTACCAATATTAAAAATGTGCCCCTTTTTTGACAGGTTCCCAGCTGTATTGGGTGGCTATTTTATATTTTTGCATCACATTTTTGGTCAATTTTTCATAAAATTGTGTTTTTTTGGCAAATTAGTGGCAAATCATTAAAGATGGAAGTTAGAAAATAATGACAACCATTTGAGTTTCAGATTTCATACCCTTCAGAAAATTCATACTAATGCAAAACCTATTATTCTATTATCTTTCTAAGTTTATAAGAGCAATATTTAAAAATTGTATGAAGAAAATAGCTGCTTTGTCAAAAGGTCTCCGGTCATAAAGAAATAAAGTTAAACAACAAACAAATAGAGACCAATTGGCAGTGCAATATGCTCGAAATAAGTTATTCCCAATTTGTACTCCATATAAGTGGAGCGGATCAGTAACATGAAATATCAACGGCACAATCCATAAAAGGCAGTTTTCACTTCACCAAAGAACAGTTCAGACTAGGATTTATTCAAACTAATTTAATGATGCTTAAAATTTCCAAACGGCAAGCGCTTTCACCACATGGGCTTCCTCAGGCCAAATGCAATAGACCTTTAATTAAATGCTTATATACTCTATTATCTAATGACATAACTTCCTCATTATCAATTTAATTCATTTAAAGACATATGAAACTAAAACTCAATAGTAACTGGAGAATATAGAGAAATAAAAGTGAGTCGCTAACCAAAATTCAATCGGCTCACTATTTTGCTTAATATACTCAATTGTGATTACAAAAATATACACTTTTATAATGTACAATTCAAATCTCACGTATATAAAATGATAATAATATTCATATGGTATGACAAGAATGCACTTTCTAAACATGTTATTGATACATCATCCAACCACAGATTTAAGTTTTTAGCTGTTCATAAGAATTATACTAATATTAGGAGGGGGGATGTCAGGAATAAAACTGAACAAGATAAAAGTAGATGGATTATTAGGTTGAGGGCTGATCGAGAACCTGGGCTAAATGATAAAGTATCTTTTTGACCCATCTTGAAGGGCAGACCTATTAGAAAATAGTGTTTGTATTCTATGAATGTATTTATGTCTTCAGGCATATATATATATATATATATATATATATATATATATATATATATATATATATATATATATATATATATAAAGCACAGGATTTGTTTTTCATGGACCTACTTACATGTTCCTTGCGTCCTTATTTTGTGTATATGTCTTTATTAACACGTAAGTGTATTTTTTATATATGTTTATTATATTTTATACATTTTATACATTTACATATATTTATATATATTTTTAGCAGCTAACATGGGTTTGGGCCATCATGGAAAAGTTAGGATATATTTAGTTGCAAAATACTATAGTCTATAGTGGAACACTCAATATTTTTTATATAGATAGATTTGGCAGCTAATCAGTTGTTTATAAGAATTATTAATGTTTTTATATACAATATGACAGGACGTTTGGAGTTTATCATACCATATGAATATTATTATCATTTTATATACGTGAGATTGGAATTGTACATTATAAAAGTGTATATTTTTGTAATCACAACTGAGTATATTAAGCAAAATAGTGAGCCGATTGAATTTTGGTTAGCGACTCACTTTTATTTTTCTATATTCTCCAGTTACTATTGAGTTTTAGTTTCATATGTTTTTAAATGAATTAAATTGATAATGAGGAAGTGATGTCATTAGATAATAGAGTATATAAGCATTTAATTAAAGGTTTATTGCATTTGGCCTGAGGAAGCCCATGTGGTGAAAGCGCTTGCCGTTTGGAATTTTTAAGCATCATTAAATTAGTTTGAATCCATCCTAGTCTGAACTGTTCTTTGGTGAAGTGAAAACTGCCTTTTATGGATTGTGCCATTGATATTTCATGTTATTGATCTGCTCCACTTATACGGAGTACAAATTGGGAATACCTTATTTCGAGCATATTGCACTGCCAATTGGTCTCTGTTAATATTTAAAAATTGTCCTTATTTTTGGGCCTTTGTCCCATGTCTATGTATGGCTTTGTCCAGATTTCTTGCTCTGAGGTTGAGAGGTATGACAAATGTTTTCAGGGCCATCACAGTCAGCCAGAGACATTTCAAATTGTGACATACTTGTTGCACCCCACGCCCCCATGTAGTGACTCTGGATGTGTCAAAGCAAGGCAAGGAGCAGTTATGCCGTGTAAATGTGCAGAGTATCCCCCCATCCAAGGTAAACGCAGGTAATCTGTCCTTGATGTTGCAGAATGTTCTGGTTTCTGTCATATTTTTATACTGTTGATTTATGCTTATTATTATTCAGAAAGTGCCTGTTGCTCTTTGTTTAAGTAGCAATGCTTTAATGACCATCAGGTAAGCTTGTCTGAGATTGTAAGATGCAAGTAATCTTTAATAAGCATACTGTTAAAGAATTGCCAACACTGAAAGCCTTTAGGTTGTTGCCATGCAGAGAATACTTACATAATTAGATAACGTATAAGCCTTTGGTATTGAAATGCATATGATAGTATTTGTAATAAAGGATAGGATTACATTATTTTAAGAAGCTCATTACATTTGTTGGAGACTTGCAGTCATGTTTGCAGGCTTTACCTGTAAACTAAACAGAATGCCAATCATGTGTGGTTCATAACCTGTGCAGTAATTCTTTAAGCAATATATCTTGAGCTTGTTTCTTGTTTGCTTTTCATTTTTTATTTTGATCATGTTTTCCTCATGAAATAAGTCGATAGTTGTTGTCAGGCAGCAGGTCTTTTTCGGATAAGAAACATTTTTACAAGTGGGGGTATCACAGAGATCGTTACGTTCAGCATGTTACTTGGTATTTTAATAAAGCTGAATATAAATTATAATTAGAACTGCAGTGCAAGGAGAAGAGGTTTGAGTTGAGTGCTGCTTGTTTTTCTTATACTTGATTTTGACTGGCATTCCAGTAATGTGTTTAAAAAGTAATTTATTTTTTCATGCCTCACAACCTTTTAGTTTCCATCTAGATATTAAGTAAGCTGTCATGCAGCCAAGGAATTGAAATACTTTTTTTTCTTCTACACTTCATTTTGTTTTGCTTGGACTCTCATAATGACGGTTTGGCACCCAGGGCAGCGTATTTAATTAAAGTTACAGTTTTTGTGGTTTTGAGCATAGCTCTTCCCCTTTCTAGTTGGCCGCTCCTCTTTCCATTGACCCCACCCATTCAGCTGTCTCCTGCAGCCCCCCTTTAATTTGAAGTCACCAGCCGCCACTGCTGCTAAATCTGCTGTCTATGCCTCTGACTTGTACTCCCACTTAAATGGTCTAATTAATAATGCAGTGTCTAACCAAATATATTCAGAAATCTAAAAATAAACTACTATGGTGTTATACCCATATAAATAAATGATATAATAAGAGAAAAAAATGTCTTAATTGTTATAAAAGCTCTCATTTTGCTTACCTTAGGAACACAGTTAAGGAAACTAGTAAAGAGCTTAAAGGAACCATTAGGAAGCTCAAAGCTGAATTTGAACTTAAAATAGCCATTAAAACAAAAAAAAAAAAAAACAACTACAAATCTTTTCTTTAGCTTTGGCAACAAGTAATATTGCACACTCTGACCCAAAATAAATTGCTAATACTCTAGCTGATAAATTTAGTACAAATTTACTACATCCACAGTTACATCTATTCCACCGATTCCACATTCCCAGCCAGCCATTTAAATACTATGAAACAAATTATCTTGTCTCTTTCAAAAGATAAGAACATCTCATCCTCATGTCATAGACCTTGATAATATACCGAGTTGCCTGATTATCAGTATCAAATATGGCCTATCTGAACCCATTCTTAAACTCTTTAATCTAAGGCTTTTCACTGGTTGCATTCCCGAAGCCTGGTAAACAGCCATCGTAATGCTGTTGTGCAATAGTGGCCCAACCATGGACCCTGGTAACTACAGAACTGTTGATTTCATATGCAAAGCTATGGGATATATTATAACAGTCCTCATCGATTTGGGCATTAAAAATCTGTTAACCCTGGACCTTCATCAGTTCTGTTTTATCAAAACAAGCTCCTGACTCTTCAGTCTCATTAATTTATTTTAAAAATAAATCAAAGCAATGGATAGTGGTTATGCAGTACATAATGCAGTACATATCTGGACCTGGCCATGACCTTTGACCCCATTCCCCATGCAATTTGAATGTAAATAATTATGTTGTGCAGTGGATGGCTAGCTGGTTGTCTGACAGAACCCATGTGGTTAAGGTTGCATGTGTCACTTCTGAAAAACAAAACAGTTACCAAAAACAAAACAGTGCTAAAGAGGAACTTTGCTTGACATAAATGGGCAGCTTGTTCCAGAGTATGGGAAGTCTCTAGGACAGGAATCTATCCCTCCAGCATATCCTGTTTATTGTGGTGACAAGGTTTAGGTCCCTAGAGCATGTAGCTCAGAGGGATTGGGATTTCTTTGGGTGTAGCATGCCCAAGAGCTCTGGGTTTAACATAGCTTTATAAGTTAGGCAGAGATCTCCTCGGAGTAGGTGATATGCTACAGAGTAAAGCTGGAGTTTTTAGAGACGGTCCATGTAGAGCATCTGTTTGAGGCCAGTAATCCTCTTTGTGAGGTACTTCTGTGGCCTTTCCAGCTGCTGCAGATGTCTTGTGAAGTACATTCCAAAAGGGGCGTTGTACTCTTTAATGGGTCTAATGAGTGCCGAGTATAAGGAAACAATAACCTCTTTTTTCCTGGATGAGAACCCTTTTGTAATGAGGTGTGGCACATAGAAGGATTTCCTGACTACTGTGATGATGTGATTATCAAAGGAGAGACTACTGTCCACCTGGGTCCCAAGGTCTCTTATCACACATTCAGAATTAAGTAGACTGCCGTTTATGTGGTAGTTCATGGGTACAGAGTTTTTACCAAAGGGGATGACAATGCACTTTTTGGCATTAAGCTTGAGGCCATGCCTTTGACACCAGGCATCTGTCTCAGTGAGGCCTTTCTGTAGGATGTCCACATCATTTGGGGACTCGACTTTGGCTCCTAGTTTGCAGTCATCTTGGAACTTCATTAGCCAGAGGCTTTCTCTGTTAGCCTGTACTTCAGAGAAGCAGATACCAAACAGGAGAGGTCCCAGGTCTGAACCCTGTGGTACTCCACTTGTCACTGGTTTGAAGTCAGATAAGTTTGCGAGTGTGGGGGGGATCTTGGTCCCTGCAAAAGAGAAGTTTAGAGGAAAAGTGCGATGTGCAAGATTCTCCTGTATTTTCGGTCATTTTGTTCAGTGTTGGCACTTGGAATTTGGAGTTCTGACATTTCAATAGGGAGCCCAAGTACCAAGTTACAGGAACTAAATCTTCATCTACAGATAAACAATACACATTGGCACGATACATTCATATCCCAAGATACCCCTCACCTGTGAAACAAGCTTCCTCTACATGTCAAGCAGACTAGCACCCTTGCCACTTTCAACGTTAACCTAATAATTGCATGGGTAGCCTCAATTCATCCCCCCCCCATTTCTGGTCTATCTTGTCTTGCCCTTGCTTTAGGGAAGTTTTGCATAGTTTTTTTTTTTTGGCAAGCTTGTAATAGTCTGCAGACTTATTGCCTAGCACTCACTTACAAATCTATATTTATAACTAAACAAGTTGAAACTTAAATAAACAAACATTTGAGTGTGACGACATACTGTATGCAATATTTGTGCAAATTTCACTGCCTTATCAGCTAGACTATGCTGGCTGGCTGCCAGACTTAATATTGCATACCAGTGGTTTGTCACATCATCTGCATACTATGTTAAAATATGTTTTCTTGCTTATTAGAAAATTCAGTAAAACGTTCTGAAATTATGATGTGTACTCTGCCTTTTATGTCTTTATTAAATGGAATATGTTTGTGCAAAAGGATATAAACTCCACACCTATTTTATTAAACAAATACCACTCAGAAGGATGTCACACTTCTGCCACGCTGGAAATAGTCCAAGTTAAATCAAGAACTGTTGTATTATGACCATGTGTAGTTTAGTAATTTTAAAGCATTTTAAGTAAATTCTGTGTTGTGGCAAGTAGAGTAGAGAGATTCCTTACCATTCATGTGTATTTATAAGCTAATCCCTACAGGAAGTTCGTTTGCAAGCTGTTGAACACTGACCACCCTCGATTATCCTGTCTTAGAAACGGGGAGAATGACTATTCAGTTTTACTCATTAGTTTCCTTTTAACTTAAAAATGGTTTATTCCTTGAATGTTTAAAACAAAGCTTCATCCACCCTTCATGGATGTCTGAGTATTAAGTGACATGCACATCACTTTGCTCAGATTTTCTGATGTCTTCTCTGATTCTCCCCCAGCAAAACCATATAAAGCAGTCTACCCAGTTTGGGTGAGGCATTAATTAAATCATTTGCTCAGTAATGTTTGCATTTCCACTGACAGTACTATCAGATTTAAAGAAAGACTCCAAACTGGAAACAAAGAATGACTGTTTATCTAATAATGCAAACGATTATGCTTCTAATAGACAGGGTAACGTAGGACTTTATTCTCAGTAGTCTTTGTTGCAATATAAACATACATCATTACAAAACCATTATCCAACTCAATCCTAAGGTTTCTTTCTTTTCATTAACCAACAGTTCATGAGGGGAAAGCTCACTAAATGTATATGCAGATTAGCTGGCTTTGGGTTAACTTCATTTCATCATTTCCTCCTGCTTTGAAAACAAATAAGTCACATAATAACATCACCGTTTGTATCCTCATTGCTTGAACAGTTTCTCAAAAAATACAGCAAAAGGCCACGGCAATGTTTCTTTAACAGCAAACATGGGAGGCTCCCTGAGTAAGAGAGAGACTTGGCAAGTGTGACTTATGGGTATTCTTCCTTCATGATTTACTGAAGTAGCACTGCTTATTACAATCACTCAAGGACAGTGAGGTAATGGAAAACTGTGACACATCATTTAGCTATGGATCTAGCAATCTTTCAACTTTCATGTGCCTCTAAGGCAAATGTTACCTAATATAATCAGCTTACTATTATGTACACATTTGCACAGTATGATTGCGCACTTCTTTTATAAAAGTACTGTAGCTGGTGAGCCTTGGCTGGCATTTCTCACTCAAATGATCTCTACACGTAAAAAAAGCTGCAAGAAATACTGAACGAAAGTTCCCATCACGTTCAGGCAGGTCCTTTACCATATCTGCTGTTGGCCTATTTCATAATGGTCGTGCTTTTAATACTGACTATTTTTAATTACTTTGCTTGGTATCCAACAAGCTGTGTCTCCAAAATGGTTTGATATATACTCCTTAATTTTTTAGGGAATTATACTGGGATAATTACCTCTAAGATATCCTTATTGCCCTTAGGTGGCCCTAGCTTCAAAAGTAAAGTAGAAGCTGCATGTTGAATTTTAGTGAAAACATATTTTGATGATATTTTTTTACAGCATGTAGAGACATGCATAGTGATTCTGTGCATGAGTCAACAACAAAAACACTATGTATTCACATCTTTCATAGTTTTAATAGTTATTTACTCTAAGAGCTACACCATTATTTTAGAGATAAATGTAATAGTCATGTTATTCTTTATTTATTTGTTTGCTAAATAGATAAATTAATGTACTTCCTTGACCGATTTCAGCTATGATGGAGGCCTCAAGGGAGAGGGTAAATACAGTACATGTATTTAGTTACTTTACTAGTGCCAGTAATAATAATTAAAAAAAATGATTGTGGGAGATGGAATAATAAACCAGATTACACAGGGGAACACCATGGAGGCATGATGCAAACATACAAAATCAATGGCTGGAGGTGAGGATAGAACCTAAAGTCCCAGAGCTATAAGGAAGAAGTCATACCATTCAGCTACTACATTGTATGACTTTGCAGCTGAACTCATAACAATGCTACATATTTTTATTGTTGCTAGCTTTTTTATTAGTTATTCTGAATAGAAGTGAGAGGGACTCCTTCATGCTAAACTGAAAATTTGAGAAATGCTGCAGTTTTTTTTTTTATTTTAACGACCATTTTGACCATAATTTCATCATAACTACAAATGCTAAATTCTCTATAGTATGGTCTTGTTTTTTTATATGTTATATTAGGACAAATATTTGGATATTCTCCCCGATATGTATGATATAATAGCACTAAAGGCAGGGGCACAAAGCCATCATGAAATGTATGGATGTCATTCTGCACATGTTGGAACAATATTTTATATTACAGAGCTTAAAATGACAACAATATTACTTTTTTTCTGACAAGTATTAGTTTTAGTTCTTATATGACAAACAATACTGTTAAGATAGGATTCTAACATTTTTACTAAATCATTGACACATGTTTATTTCAGTTACAAAAATAGGAGTTACACTTCTATAAATTTTCAATAATGAAACATGTACTCAAAAACATTAAAGAAGCACACACTCACAAAAATAAAAAAATAAAAATTCTGTTTATTTATTTAAAATGTGTTTACTGGGGAAGAACAATGAATGCAAACTAACAATTTCAGTCTCAGTTCAAGAATAAGAAGTAATTCAGAATTACATTTAGAGAGAGAGAGCGAGACAGTGAGAGTTTAATATAAATACATATGTGCCTTTTTTACTTTGTTACTTTTGTTTCCCCTATTCTTTGTGCCTGCCTCAGCCCCCTCTGAGACATTAAGTTAAAGTTTCTGAAATTCTAACCATAGGATTAGATCTCTAATATTGGATCCCTGTCTAGGAAGTCCACTTTTTGCAGCTTAAAACTTTCTGCAACCCTCCCACCCTCCCACTCTTTTCCTGTTGTTGTTTTAAAAGACTATCCCCTATAGTTAATAAAATCCATGTAAGCATAGTGTAGAGCCTACAGAGAATGTTGCCATGTCCGTATACATGGTTCCCCCTCGGCAGCATGCCATGCATATTAACCATGGTGTGTTGATGAGGGAGAGACATGGAACACAGTTATTGAATCAGTGTAGGGCATGTGGTGCTGTGTTTGCAGATGGGTAACACACTCCATGCACTGTCCAACTGTATTATATCAATGTAATTTAATTTTTAAAAAAATGTTTTTAGAAAGCATGTTTGTGTGGCATGGTGTGGAGTGCAGCAATGCTAAGTGGTGCAGAGACACCTGCCAGACATCTAAAAACAGAAACTGGCTGTATTTAATTATTTATGTAAAGGTCAAGTTTAAGTGTAGCTGAGTGGGTTTGCTCAATGCGGTGCAGTGCTCAGCACTGCTTAAAGGTAGCTCAGAGGTATATGTAAAGGAATAGCAAAATTCCACATATCCACGTAGCTAAATGGGTAGAGTTATGGCCGTAGGTGCAGGGTTTGAATACATAGAAGGGCAGTAAGCATTTTTGTTCGAAATACAAATTAATTTTAAATACTGGCCTGCTGCACTAAGCTAAACTCTGCTAAGACCTGCTAAGCACTGCATAAACAAAATAACAGCTGATAATGTGTATGGACTGCTTGGCTAGTTTGCGCACCACAAAGCACTGATAAGCACTAGTAAGCACTGCTTGGTTAAGCTGAGGTGGTTTGTGCAGTGCTAAGCAATGCACTGCATTTTTAAATGTTGCCCAATGGTGTTTAAGTGTGAGAAAATGGGCTATATTAATCTCACTAGGCAGGAATACAGCATAATCTGTTGGAGTTCTACCTGTGTAATGATGATGGCTGGCATTGGAGAAAGTGTGCACTTCCGGGTGCAGCGGTGAAGCATTCAGGAGTCCAGGGTCATGGTTGGACTCCTGGTGAAAAACCATGATGACCAGCTGCTGGGGGGAGGGTTCCAGGTCTCAGAGTGCAAGGTGGAGGCCTGGGACTGGCTATCATGTAAACTCACAAGTGTGAAAGGTATCCCCCACACAGGTGAGCAGGTTCATCACCACCATGATGACCTGTTGTGTAGGAAGGGAGATCTGTTGGACACCTGGATCCAAGAAGCTCGGGCAGCTAGTGCCCCATACGTTTGTAAGTAATTTTACCTTTGTTTCACCATTACCTAATCTGAATGTCTGACAAACTGATATGCATAATGATGTGCTTCTCTCCCAACAGCTGCAGAGGAGGGGCCTCACAACATCGAGGTGCATGCCCGGCACATGGCCAGGTTGCACAGTGAGTGTGGTGAGTGCAGCTGTATATTGCTATCTATAGACAAATAAGCAAGAAATAGTAAAATATTAACTGTGATTAGGAATATACAGTAAAGATTGTATTGCAATGAATATGGATGTAGAGATGTACTGCAATAAGTGCATACTGCCAACTGCAGTGCCATAAGCAGGGAAGACTAAAGCATGAACCACAATAAAGTATATGAAATAAAGTTTGTAGTGCAATAACTGTGGAATTACAGCTGTATTGCAACACCTGCATAATGACAACTGTTATGCAATAAAAACTCAGAACTATGCCATTAATTGCATGAAGGTATCTCTAATAAAGTCTGTTATGCAATAAGTGTGGAATTAGGACTGTTTTGCAAGAAAACAATCATGCCAACTGTTCTGCAATAGACACACAAAATAATATTGATACCTGCATGAGGGTATATCTAATAAGGTCTGTTGTGTAGTAAGTGGTAGATTCAGAGCTGTTTTGTAAGAAATTAATTATAACAATTGTTCTGGAACAACACATAAACCAAGAGCAATAACACCAAGTTAAATTGTGTACATCAGGATTGTCTTGTTTTCATCATTGCATGTCAGTTATATGCATTCAGGCTGTGAGGTATGGTGCTGCAGTTAGGTATAACATAGTAATAGTTGTAGACTCCAAATAATAACCCATAATCAGATATTATTTGTTGACGTCACAGATATTACAACACACTAAGAATATATTGTGTATACCTGTATCCTATGTAGTAATGTATAGGTTACCTAGTATCTCTGTCATGCTTGAATTTCATGCAT
Source organism: Protopterus annectens (assembly GCF_019279795.1). Classification (NCBI taxonomy): domain Eukaryota; kingdom Metazoa; phylum Chordata; order Ceratodontiformes; family Protopteridae; genus Protopterus; species Protopterus annectens. The sequence goes on along the minus strand of NC_056746.1, from coordinate 1,010,720,434 downwards.
GTGTGGTCAACTGTCACTGCAGTCTAGTATAAAACTGTACTACTATTACCAGGTCATATTTTGGTTCCAGGTGAGCTCTAGGCAAATATCAGCCAGTCAGTAATTAGCAGTGACTCAGTAGCTCAGTTTGCTAAATGCTGTATGAATTACAATGAAGTAGATTTTGCCACACACAGCCCAGGGTTTAAATCCAGTGCTATGTAGTACTATATATATTACAGTATCAGTCACGTAGTGTTACTGATATTCTCTCTACAGGAATGACAGGTAAATGGGTGAGGTAGCCCATATTATGAGTAAATAATTGTGTGTTTAGATGTCACAGACTATTACAATCATTACCAGGAATGTTAAAATACATCATAAAATAAAGGAAATAGGTATATTAATAATAAAAGAAAAGAAAAGAAATAAAATGTGTAATCTCTGGTATGGCTGTATGCCTGGAGTGTCTGTTAAAGGTTGCTACAGTCAATTAATACATTTGATGCAGATGTCCTCTGCAGTCACTGCTATTAGGTTATTTCCCTGTACCTGCCAAGCTAGGCATGATAGTTGTTGACTCTCGGTACTGTACACATACATGTCTCTCAAGTGTCAGGCTGTCACGTAATGTAATTACTGGTGCATAATATCTCTGTCACAGATTTATCATTAACATGATTATGTAAATAGCAAAGTATCACTACATCAGTTCACAGTACACCTTGGTAGTTATATAGGTACACCTAATGTGTGGGAGTTCTGCGTAGTTGTGTATCTCCAGTTGTTAATGCTTAGCCCATACTGTCCCACACGGATAGCTAGAGAGTTATGTATGTGCCACAGCAGCTATAGAACACTTTTACACATAAAGAAAGGACAGACCTGTAGAGTAGATAGCACTACTGTTTGTCAACTATATAGCCTATAATGGTATTAGTGGACTGTATTTCTTTCTCTCCCCACCCCTTATCTTCATATATTTATTATTTTTATTCATTGGTTGTGGTTTACTATGAACATATCAACTCAAAAAGCCAAATGCAGTGCTGCTATCAGTTGAGGCAGGAGACTCACGTAAACATAAAAGAGAGCAATCCAAATCCAAGTGTGTGACCCTCCAGTGGCAATGAAACGAAAAGCAGAGATTCAAAGGAACTTCAAATAAGATGCATTCATAAAAAATAATAAAGTTTATTCCAATGAGTGAGCGCTTTCGCCAAAGGCTTCTTCAGACTCTTAAAACAATGAATAAAACTGTTTGAATCATTTTTAAACCATCCTTAAGCTTCCTATTGGACATTACAAATTGATATGTCACATGTTATCTTGTCTTAAAGGAACAGATACTCAAAAAGTTAACATAGTTAAATGCAACAATATTTAGAAGGAATACTTCCATCCAAATATACAATTAATGATCAGAATGTCCATGCAAATAAGTAAAAATATGCATATACCCTGATACATTCTAAAAAATAAAAGGAGCATCGTGCTTGGTCCTATATCATTCTACAATCATTAAAAACTGTTGCTACATTCATTAAAAACCCTGAACATTCTCTCTCCTCATGGTGTTAAAAACATTAAAATCCTTAGATAAACAGCAAGTTTTATCGCGTTTCAATATCTAGCATCTCTACTAAGATAGTGGTGTGTCGAATGCAACTTTGCATATATCAGGTTAAAAATTAATATAGCGAGAACTCTGTACTAAAAATGTAAGCGTACCTTTACCACAAAACAACATAGCGAATATAATGTATTTCGCGATGTGCCTCATCAAGGAGTCAGACCTCATCATATCGGTGAAAGGCTGTTGTCCAAGATTAAAAATTCCACAAATAGGAACCTCTTAGATTCCACGTAAAACAAACTGTTTACAAGTTGTAAAGTGCCGTGTGCTGTAGGAACTCTGAATGCAATTGAGTACACCCTAACTTCATGCGCTATGGTAACTCAAGCGTGCGGTGAGCACGTTCTAAGCATCTAAGTACTGAACAACAGAAACAATGTTTAAATTTCTAAGAAAAAAGGTGAGCCTATATTCGTGCTGTCCTGTGCCTAAAATAGACAGTATTTGTAAGCACGATTATGCCCTAGAAGCATATATTGATCACAAAGTGTCACTATTTAAAACAATGAAACGTGTACATATTAATGAGTACACTTATTAAAGTGTTAAGCTGAACATGGCAGAGATGGCATTAACTAATACAAAATAAAAAGATAAAAACAGATAAATAGTGGAATGCTAGGCGTAACACATAAAAATTGACACAATAAAGCTTGAAATTAGCACAAAGCACACATATAATAATACCTAAGTATAAAGCTCCATAGATGATAGGGTCCCTAACTAGTAAAAAAGCAAAATAAGCTACTACTTCCATGTACATAGTTGGAGCTAAATATAACAACATTCTAAGTTAAAAGGTCAAATGAAAAATGTGAAGAGATAAACAATCCATAACAATACTAAGCCTGTACCTAATGATAAAACAAAACTATCTATTGATGTATGGGGTACCTAGCTCAGTCGCAAAATAAATTCCAGCTACAGTGAACAAATATATAGACGTATATGCATGCTTGTATATACATGTGTATATATTTACACACATGCATGTGTAAACTATGCCCAATAACCACTAATATATTGAGGTGGTGATAGGAGGATGAAAAACATACTAGTATGTGAGGTATGGGCTCAGAAGTAAGGCTAAAACAAGAAAGCCGAACATATCCAAAGGTCCATCAGTTCCTGGGATTTGATACTAAGAACACATCTACTTGTGGCTATAAAGCTCAGAACATTAATACTATGAAAATAATTATATTCAGTCTACAAGGACTGATTCTTACACTGATTTACTATAAGAGTGACATCAATACGTAGTTTTAAAATTACCTTACTACTCTATTTAGGTAATAGTAGGTTAAGTCATCTTCGTAGTCTTCTACTTTTTAAAAAAGGTTTGAGTTGCACTTTATCATTAAGCCCTGGTGACCTATCAGACCTTAGTCTGATAATCCAACATGTCTCCTGTTCTAAGGTTTTGTTGATTAGATCACCACCTCTAAAACCCACGCTGACTTGTTCAATAACACAAAATTTAAAATTATGATTGGTGCCTGCTGTTGTATTGTGTCTAGCTAGGGCATTGGTCTCAGTACCTATCCTAATGTGGTAAATATGTTCCCTAACTCTTTCCTTAAGTGATCTATTGGTTTTGCCAATGTAATAGCTTTTGCAGGTTATACAGGTGGCCATGTATACCACATTCTTACTTTCACAGTTCGTGTTAGTTCTGAAGTTATATGTGCGTAGCGTAACAGGATGCTCAAAAGTGGTATCTTTATTAATGTAGATGCATCAATGACCACAGGGTACTGTGTTTCTATCATTTATTGGTCTACTTTTCCCCGGATGTTTGGGTCTACATAAAATGCTTCTTAAATTCTGATGATTCTTGTAGGTTATACGTGGTGTTGGTCCTGCTACCTCATTGACATCCCTATCGGATTTCAGTATTCCCCAGTGTCTATCCAGGGTTTTTTTCACCTCCAAGTTCATTTTACTGAAAGTGAGGTTGGTTCTAATTTCAGTTTTTAAAGGCTTCGGACTCTTCATACTACCTTCATGTGCCATAAAGTAAGGTTTAGCAGTACTCGTTCTTAGACGCTCCACAGTTCTGACCATTTCTAATATTTCATTTTCTTTATAGCCCCTTTCTAGAAATCTATCCTTCATGTCCTCTATTCCTTTCTCATAGAACTCTTGTTGTGGGTTCAACCTTGATACTCTCATGAATTGTCCTTTAAGGACATTTTGGAATACATGTACAGGATGCATACTGTTTCTGTGTAGTATGTTGTTTCTTTGGCAGGCTTTCCTATGAATGGTTGTATTAATAAGGCCATTGGACATCCTGAATACTTCCACATCCAAAATGGTATAGTTTCATCTGAAAAATTCATGGTGCATTTTAAAAAATCTGTAGTGTTATCCAAATAAGAAACGAAATTCTTTAAAGAGGGTTCATCACCCAACCAAATAAGGAAGAGGTCATCTACAAAGCGGCAATACATACCAACAAATTCATTGAAAAGTGGATGGTCATATAAGTGAACATCTTCCCACCTAGCCATCACAAGGTTGGCGTAACTATTAGCACAAGATGTGCCCATAGCTACGCCATCCTTCTGTAAGAATATGGATTCTTGAAAAGCAAAAGCGTTGTTAGTCAAGACAGTCTCAAGTAACAGAGTTATAAGATCAACTTTGTTATCCGAAAAGTCGGAATGTATCTTCAAATATTCTGTTAACATTCTTATTCCTGTGTCATTAGGAATTACAGTGAATAAACTGACTACGTCTAGTGTCACAAAAAAGTAATGTTGCTGTTCACCTAAAGGTCGAGTTTGAGAGTATAAATCTAAGAGAAACTGTTTGCTATCTTTCAAAATATTCCTATTGTCATTGACTAAAGGTCTTAATACACTTTCCAAGTAAATAGATAAGGGTTCAGTGACCCAACCTTGCCCTGCAACAATGGGTCTGAGTGGTGGATCTACGCTGTTTTATGGACTTTGGGGAGTCCCTGTATAATCGGGATGATGGGGTTGTTCACCTTAAAGTACTCATAGAGTTGTTGAGTTATGTCCAGAGACATAACTAAGTCATCAAGGTATTATAAACACTGAACACCATATCTATTAAATTGTCCTTAGTTAGTATGGAGTAAGTATTGCTGTCATTTAACATTTGAAACATTTTGTTAGTGTAGTATATATCATCCATGATGACCACGGGCCACCTTTATCAGCTGGTCTTATTATTATAGAGCTATCATCTTTGAGTGAATACAATGCTTGTCTCTGCTTATAGTTCAAATTGCGTCCATGTCTTGAAGGTGTTTTCTCCTGATAGCATTTGTATATGTCATCTTCCACTACATTGCCAAACACTTCAATTGTTGGGTGAAGTTGAGGCACGTAAGTGCTGTTAGGACGGTGCTTATTCTTAACTGAATTGTCATCAAACTGTCCAAACTCTAGCCTTAGTTGTAAATTACGAATGAACATTTTGGTTTCTATAATAGTGTCCACTAAGTCACTGTTCTTAGTGGGAATGAAACTTAGTCCTTTATTTAGGACTTGTTTCTCATACTCATTTAAAACCCTGCCGGAAAGGTTCATGATCAATGATTCTGCCTGCCCCACATTTTCTTTATCGTGGGGCCTACTTGTTCCTGCTCGTCTAACAATCCTTTCCTCTTCTGTCTCCCCTGCTGGTTGACCTTCTTTTGTCCAAAAATGATTTTGTGCTATGGGGAGGGGCAGGTAATATATTTGTATTCACAATAACACTATTTGTTTTGGTCTTACCACTGCTGCACCTGACCTCTGTACATCCGTAATGCAGCCTATCAGACCTTCACCTACAACAGTACTGTTAACTCTCCCATTTCCTTGTGTCCTGTTAGGGCTTACATTGTCCGTTTCTAGATTATTGTTTGCTGTGACTGGTTGATCAGATTCTGTGGTTACACTGGTACCTAAAATGTCAGTGATATCACTCTGCTTATTGTTTAAATCAATTCTATTAAATGATCTACTTTCTGAAGTATCACTGCGTGGATGTCTATCAGGATTGATTATAGGTGTGCTCAGTGTGGCATTCACAAAATTGTTACCTGTTCTACCTGGAGGCCTCGTGAGGCATTTGAGCCCTGACTATAGTGTAAATTTGGATTCATTTCCCTAGGCCAGGTGAATACATTATTGTTCTTAAAATCTCTTACATCCCTGGTAATCTTAGCTTTCTTTTGGTCTAGCAACCGTTTCTCTAAAAACAAAACATCTTCAATTACTTTCCTAATTTTCCCATGCACATCTCATTGTTAGCATATTTACTTTCAAAGTCTTTAAACAAGTTATTTACAGTCAATCTCAGTCTCTCCTCTTCAGGCAGATGAAACTCAATTAAGAGTTTCATATAACTAAAACTCAACTCCATGTTGAGTTGCTGCCAGCGATATAGTAAGTCTGGTAATGAGGTACCAGATGTAGGCATCTTCAGTACGCGTAGGCATGAGGTATAATCCGTTTGTTCAAACAACTTTCAAAATAATGTCTTTGAACTTGTAGTTAACCAATTTACGAAAACATACTCTAAATCTTGTAAGTCTTTAACAGAATCCATAGTACTCACATCAGTTCGGTGACTGTCCCTCCATCAACAACTGGATTAAAATCCAATAATGAATTGATACTTCCAGATACACAAGTCTTAAATCTGTCAAGGACATTAGAAGTATGTTCCAGAACGCGTGGTACATATGGTAGTTCAATGTTTATGCTGCTTGTCGCCATCCTTACTTCCTGCAGCACTGACCAAATAAATAATACAACTCAAAAGCCAAATGCAGTGCTGCTATCAGTTGAGGCAGGAGACTCAAGTAAACATAAGGGAGCAATCCAAATCCAAGTGTGTGACCCTCCAGTGGCAATGAAACGAAAAGCAGAGATTCAAAGGAACTTCAAATAAGATGCATTCATAAAAATAATAAAGTTTATTCCAATGAGTGAGCGCTTTCGCCAAAGGCTTCTTCAGACTCTTAAAACAATGAATAAAACTGTTTGAATCATTTTAAACCATCCTTAAGCTTCCTATTGGACATTACAAATTGATATGTCACATGTTATCTTGTCTTAAAGGAACAGATACTCAAAAAGTTAACATAGTTAAATGCAACAATATTTAGAAGGAATACTTCCATCCAAATATACAATTAATGATCAGAATGTCCATGCAAATAAGTAAAAATATGCATATACCCTGATACATTCTAAAAATAAAAGGAGCATTGTGCTTGGTCCTATATCATTCTACAATCATTAAAAACTGTTGCTACATTCATTAAAACCCTGAACATTCTCTCTCCTCATGGTGTTAAAAACATTAAAATCCTTAGATAAACAGCAAGTTTTATCGCGTTTCAATATCTAGCATCTCTACTAAGATAGTGGTGTGTCGAATGCAACTTTGCATATATCAGGTTAAAAAATTAATATAGCGAGAACTCTGTACTAAAAATGTAAGCGTACCTTTACCACAAAACAACATAGCGAATATAATGTATTTCGCGATGTGCCTCATCAAGGAGTCAGACCTCATCATATCGGTGAAAGGCTGTTGTCCAAGATTAAAAATTCCACAAATAGGAACCTCTTAGATTCCACGTAAAACAAACTGTTTACAAGTTGTAAAGTGCCGTGTGCTGTAGGAACTCTGAATGCAATTGAGTACACCCTAACTTCATGCGCTATGGTAACTCAACGTGCGGTGAGCACGTTCTAAGCATCTAAGTACTGAACAACAGAAACAATGTTTAAATTTCTAAGAAAAAAGGTGAGCCTATATTCGTGCTGTCCTGTGCCTAAAATAGACAGTATTTGTAAGCACGATTATGCCCTAGAAGCATATATTGATCACAAAGTGTCACTATTTAAAACAATGAAACGTGTACACATTAATGAGTACACTTATTAAAGTGTTCGCTGAACATGGCAGAGATGGCATTAACTAATACAAAATAAAAAGATAAAAACAGATAAATAGTGGAATGCTAGGCGTAACACATAAAAATTGACACAATAAAGCTTGAAATTAGCACAAAGCACACATATAATAATACCTAAGTATAAAGCTCCATAGATGATAGGGTCCCTAACTAGTAAAAAAGCAAAAAAAAGCAACTACTTCCATCCTATCACCACCTCAATATATTAGTGGTTATTGGGCATAGTTTACACATGCATGTGTGTAAATATATACACATGTATATACAAGCATGCATATACGTCTATATATTTGTTCACTGTAGCTGGAATTTATTTTGCGACTGAGCTAGGTACCCCATACATCAATAGATAGTTTTGTTTTATCATTAGGTACAGGCTTAGTATTGTTGCGGATTGTTTATCTCTTCACATTTTTCATTTGACCTTTTTAACTTAGAATGTTGTTATATTTAGCACCAACTATGTACATGGAAGTAGTTGCTTTTTTTTGCTTTTTTACTAGTTAGGGACCCTATCATCTATGGAGCTTTATACTTAGGTATTATTATATGTGTGCTTTGTGCTAATTTCAAGCTTTATTGTGTCAATTTTTATGTGTTACGCCTAGCATTCCACTATTTATCTGTTTTTATCTTTTTATTTTGTATTAGTTAATGCCATCTCTGCCATGTTCAGCGAACACTTTAATAAGTGTACTCATTAATATGTACACGTTTCATTGTTTTAAATAGTGACACTTTGTGATCAATATATGCTTCTAGGGCATAATCGTGCTTACAAATACTGTCTATTTTAGGCACAGGACAGCACGAATATAGGCTCACCTTTTTTCTTAGAAATTTAAACATTGTTTCTGTTGTTCAGTACTTAGATGCTTAGAACGTGCTCACCGCGTTGAGTTACCATAGCGCATGAAGTTAGGGTGTACTCAATTGCATTCAGAGTTCCTACAGCACACGGCACTTTACAACTTGTAAACAGTTTGTTTTACGTGGAATCTAAGAGGTTCCTATTTGTGGAATTTTTAATCTTGGACAACAGCCTTTCACCGATATGATGAGGTCTGACTCCTTGATGAGGCACATCATGAAATACTTTATATTCGCTATGTTGTTTTGTGGTAAAGGTACGCTTACATTTTTAGTACAGAGTTCTCGCTATATTAATTTTTAACCTGATATATGCAAAGTTGCATTCGACACACCACTATCTTAGTAGAGATGCTAGATATTGAAACGCGATAAAACTTGCTGTTTATCTAAGGATTTTAATGTTTTTAACACCATGAGGAGAGAGAATGTTCAGGGTTTTAATGAATGTAGCAACAGTTTTTAATGATTGTAGAATGATATAGGACCAAGCACAATGCTCCTTTTATTTTTAGAATGTATCAGGGTATATGCATATTTTTACTTATTTGCATGGACATTCTGATCATTAATTGTATATTTGGATGGAAGTATTCCTTCTAAATATTGTTGCATTTAACTATGTTAACTTTTTGAGTATCTGTTCCTTTAAGACAAGATAACATGTGACATATCAATTTGTAATGTCCAATAGGAAGCTTAAGGATGGTTTAAAATGATTCAAACAGTTTTATTCATTGTTTTAAGAGTCTGAAGAAGCCTTTGGCGAAGCTCACTCATTGGAATAAACTTTATTATTTTTATGAATGCATCTTATTTGAAGTTCCTTTGAATCTCTGCTTTTCGTTTCATTGCCACTGGAGGGTCACACACTTGGATTTGGATTGCTCTCTTTTATGTTTACGTGAGTCTCCTGCCTCAACTGATAGCAGCACTGCATTTGGCTTTTGAGTTGTATTATTTATTTGGTCAGTGCTGCAGGAAGTAAGGATGGCTAAAGCAGCATAAACATTGAACTACCATATGTACCACGCGTTCTGGAACATACTTCTAATGTCCTTGACAGATTTAAGACTTGTGTATCTGGAAGTATCAATTCATTATTGGATTTTAATCCAGTTGTTGATGGAGGGACAGTCACTCGAACTGATGTGAGTACTATGGATTCTGTTAAAGACTTACAAGATTTAGAGTATGTTTTCGGTAAATTGGTTAAACTACAAGTTCAAAGACATTATTTTGAAAGTTGTTTGAACAAACGGATTATACCTCGCGACCTCACGCGTACTGAAGATGCCTACATCTGGTACCTCATTACCAGACTTACTATATCGCTGGCAGCAACTCAACATGGAGTTGAGTTTTAGTTATATGAAACTCTTAATTGAGTTTCATCTGCCTGAAGAGGAGAGACTGAGATTGACTGTAAATAACTTGTTTAAAGACTTTGAAAGTAAATATGCTAACAATGAGATGTGCATGGGAAAATTAGGAAAGTAATTGAAGATGTTTTGTTTTAGAGAAACGGTTGCTAGACCAAAAGAAAGCTAAGATTACCAGGGATGTAAGAGATTTTAAGAACAATAATGTATTCACCTGGCCTAGGAAATGAATCCAAATTTACACTATAGTCAGGGCTCAAATGCCTCACGAGGCCTCCAGGTAGAACAGGTAACAATTTTGTGAATGCCACACTGAGCACACCTATAATCAATCCTGATAGACATCCACGCAGTGATACTTCAGAAAGTAGATCATTTAATAGAATTGATTTAAACAATAAGCAGAGTGATATCACTGACATTTTAGGTACCAGTGTAACCACAGAATCTGATCAACCAGTCACAGCAAACAATAATCTAGAAACGGACAATGTAAGCCCTAACAGGACACAAGGAAATGGGAGAGTTAACAGTACTGTTGTAGGTGAAGGTCTGATAGGCTGCATTACGGATGTACAGAGGTCAGGTGCAGCAGTGGTAAGACCAAAAACAAATAGTGTTATTGTGAATACAAATATATTACCTGCCCCCCTCCCCATAGCACAAAATCATTTTTTGGACAAAAGAAGGTCAACCAGCAGGGGGAGACAGAAGAGGAAAGGATCGTTAGACGAGCAGGAACAAGTAGTCCCTACGATAAAGAAAATGTGGGGGAGGCAGAATCATTGATCATGAACCTTTCCGGCAGGGTTTTAAATGAGTATGAGAAACAAGTCCTAAATAAAGGACTAAGTTTCATTCCCACTAAGAACAGTGACTTAGTGGACACTATTATAGAAACCAAAATGTTCATTCGTAATTTACAACTAAGGCTAGAGTTTGGACAGTTTGATGACAATTCAGTTAAGAATAAGCACCGTCCTAACAGCACTTACGTGCCTCAACTTCACCCAACAATTGAAGTGTTTGGCAATGTAGTGGAAGATGACATATACAAATGCTATCAGGAGAAAACACCTTCAAGACATGGACGAATTTGAACTATAAGCAGAGACAAGCATTGTATTCACTCAAAGATGATAGCTCTATAATAATAAGACCAGCTGATAAAGGTGGCCCGTGGTCATCATGGATGATATATACTACACTAACAAAATGTTTCAAATGTTAAATGACAGCAATACTTACTCCATACTAACTAAGGACAATTTAATAGATATGGTGTTCAGTGTTTATAATACCTTGGATGACTTAGTTATGTCTCTGGACATAACTCAACAACTCTATGAGTACTTTAAGGTGAACAACCCCATCATCCCGATTATACAGGGACTCCCCAAAGTCCATAAAAACAGCGTAGATCCACCACTCAGACCCATTGTTGCAGGGCAAGGTTGGGTCACTGAACCCTTATCTATTTACTTGGAAAGTGTATTAAGACCTTTAGTCAATGACAATAGGAATATTTTGAAAGATAGCAAACAGTTTCTCTTAGATTTATACTCTCAAACTCGACCTTTAGGTGAACAGCAACATTACTTTTTGTGACACTAGACGTAGTCAGTTTATTCACTGTAATTCCTAATGACACAGGAATAAGAATGTTAACAGAATATTTGAAGATACATTCCGACTTTTCGGATAAAAAGTTGATCTTATAACTCTGTTACTTGAGACTGTCTTGACTAACAACGCTTTTGCTTTTCAAGAATCCATATTCTTACAGAAGGATGGCGTAGCTATGGGCACATCTTGTGCTAATAGTTACGCCAACCTTGTGATGGCTAGGTGGGAAGATGTTCACTTATATGACCATCCACTTTTCAATGAATTTGTTGGTATGTATTGCCGCTTTGTAGATGACCTCTTCCTTATTTGGTTGGGTGATGAACCCTCTTTAAAGAATTTCGTTTCTTATTTGGATAACACTACGGATTTTTAAAATTCACCATGAATTTTTCAGATGAAACTATACCATTTTGGATGTGGAAGTATTCAGGATGTCCAATGGCCTTATTAATACAACCATTCATAGGAAAGCCTGCCAAAGAAACAACATACTACACAGAAACAGTATGCATCCTGTACATGTATTCCAAAATGTCCTTAAAGGACAATTCATGAGAGTATCAAGGTTGAACCCACAACAAGAGTTCTATGAGAAAGGAATAGAGGACATGAAGGATAGATTTCTAGAAAGGGGCTATAAAGAAAATGAAATATTAGAAATGGTCAGAACTGTGGAGCGTCTAAGAACGAGTACTGCTAAACCTTACTTTATGGCACATGAAGGTAGTATGAAGAGTCCAAGCCTTTAAAACTGAAATTAGAACCAACCTCACTTTCAGTAAAATGAACTTGGAGGTGAGAAAAACCCTGGATAGACACTGGGGAATACTGAAATCCGATAGGGATGTCAATGAGGTAGCAGGACCAACACCACGTATAACCTACAAGAATCATCAGAATTTAAGAAGCATTTTATGTAGACCCAAACATCCGGGAAAAGTAGACCAATAAATGATAGAAACACAGTACCCTGTGGTCATTGTAATCAATGCATCTACATTAATAAAGATACCACTTTTGAGCATCCTGTTACGCCACGCACATATAACTTCAGAACTAACACGAACTGTGAAAGTAAGAATGTGGTATACATGGCCACCTGTATAACCTGCAAAAGCTATTACATTGGCAAAACCAATAGATCACTTAAGGAAAGAGTTAGGGAACATATTTACCACATTAGGATAGGTACTGAGACCAATGCCCTAGCTAGACACAATACAACAGCAGGCACCAATCATAATTTTAAATTTTGTGTTATTGAACAAGTCAGCGTGGGTTTTAGAGGTGGTGATCTAATCAACAAAACCTTAGAACAGGAGACACGTTGGATTATCAGACTAAGGTCTGATAGGTCACCAGGGCTTAATGATAAAGTGCAACTCAAACCTTTTTTAAGAAGTAGAAGACTACGAAGATGACTTAACCTACTATTACCTAAATAGAGTAGTAAGGTAATTTTAAAACTACGTATTGATGTCACTCTTATAGTAAATCAGTGTAAGAATCAGTCCTTGTAGACTGAATATAATTATTTTCATAGTATTAATGTTCTGAGCTTTATAGCCACAAGTAGATGTGTTCTTAGTATCAAATCCCAGGAACTGATGGACCTTTGGATATGTTCGGCTTTCTTGTTTTAGCCTTACTTCTGAGCCCATACCTCACATACTAGTATGTTTTCATCCCTCCTATCACCACCTCAATATATTAGTGGTTATTGGGCATAGTTTACACATGCATGTGTGTAAATATATACACATGTATATACAAGCATGCATATCGTCTATATATTTGTTCACTGTAGCTGGAATTTATTTTGCGACTGAGCTAGGTACCCCATACATCAATAGATAGTTTTGTTTTATCATTAGGTACAGGCTTAGTATTGTTGCGGATTGTTTATCTCTTCACATTTTCATTTGACCTTTTAACTTAGAATGTTGTTATATTTAGCACCAACTATGTACATGGAAGTAGTTGCTTTTTTTTGCTTTTTTACTAGTTAGGGACCCTAACATCTATGGAGCTTTATACTTAGGTATTATTATATGTGTGCTTTGTGCTAATTTCAAGCTTTATTGTGTCAATTTTTATGTGTTACGCCTAGCATTCCACTATTTATCTGTTTTTATCTTTTATTTTGTATTAGTTAATGCCATCTCTGCCATGTTCAGCGAACACTTTAATAAGTGTACTCATTAATATGTACACGTTTCATTGTTTTAAATAGTGACACTTTGTGATCAATATATGCTTCTAGGGCATAATCGTGCTTACAAATACTGTCTATTTTAGGCACAGGACAGCACGAATATAGGCTCACCTTTTTCTTAGAAATTTAAACATTGTTTCTGTTGTTCAGTACTTAGATGCTTAGAACGTGCTCACCGCACGTTGAGTTACCATAGCGCATGAAGTTAGGGTGTACTCAATTGCATTCAGAGTTCCTACAGCACACGGCACTTTACAACTTGTAAACAGTTTGTTTTACGTGGAATCTAAGAGGTTCCTATTTGTGGAATTTTTTAATCTTGGACAACAGCCTTTCACCGATATGATGAGGTCTGACTCCTTGATGAGGCACATCACGAAATACATTATATTCGCTATGTTGTTTTGTGGTAAAGGTACGCTTACATTTTTAGTACAGAGTTCTCGCTATATTAATTTTTAACCTGATATATGCAAAGTTGCATTCGACACACCACTATCTTAGTAGAGATGCTAGATATTGAAACGCGATAAAACTTGCTGTTTATCTAAGGATTTTAATGTTTTTAACACCATGAGGAGAGAGAATGTTCAGGGTTTTTAATGAATGTAGCAACAGTTTTTAATGATTGTAGAATGATATAGGACCAAGCACAATGCTCCTTTTATTTTTAGAATGTATCAGGGTATATGCATATTTTTACTTATTTGCATGGACATTCTGATCATTAATTGTATATTTGGATGGAAGTATTCCTTCTAAATATTGTTGCATTTAACTATGTTAACTTTTTTGAGTATCTGTTCCTTTAAGACAAGATAACATGTGACATATCAATTTGTAATGTCCAATAGGAAGCTTAAGGATGGTTTAAAAATGATTCAAACAGTTTTATTCATTGTTTTAAGAGTCTGAAGAAGCCTTTGGCGAAAGCGCTCACTCATTGGAATAAACTTTATTATTTTTTATGAATGCATCTTATTTGAAGTTCCTTTGAATCTCTGCTTTTCGTTTCATTGCCACTGGAGGGTCACACACTTGGATTTGGATTACTATGAACATATGTTGTTACATTAAACTTTATTTTGGGGCATTTTATTTTGGGGCATTACCCATTCTGTTGGTCTTATGCCGTAACTGGCATGCTGTTAATATACTATTTTGTTATTTATTGTTGTGTTTCATATAATATGAATTGAAATGTAATGGGGGTTATTTCCAAATGTTCTGGCATACTGTTATTACTAACAATGGTTTTGTTCATAACTAACTTCTATGTATTGCTATGCCTCCATCACCACAGCATGACAGGGTGGGCCAGTTCCTGCTGATCCATCTAATTATCTCAGCTGGCTCTGGCATCAGGTCCTGGCATGTCTGGGACCCAGGCTGGTGGTGCCCCCTACACTTGCTCTGCACTAGGTATGGGGCCTGCCCCCCCCCCCTGCAGAGCAGTGGTGGAGGGTTAGTAGTCACACAAAGATCATTAACTGGCCATGGTGTGCAGGATTATTTATAGGAGCTATGAACATTACATGCACTGGATTGATGGCAGACTGGGCAACCTGGTGGGGCTGGCTGGCCCTGGCACCCAGCCTCCATCACAGCCACCTTTGGAATGTGAAGGAGGAGTGTTGACTGCCCATGGTTGGGGATGTCAGTCACACTGCTGCAATCTGAAGGCACATGCATCTCAGATTCCACAACACCCCCATCCAAGGTGTTTACCCCTCTCATGTCATGTACTGCCCCTGTCTGCTGTTTGTCTGTCTTGTCTGTCTGCAATTGCATCCTATCCTACCCAACTTACCTCCTCATATGTACCTATATCCCTTCTCCAACATTCCACCCTCTCCTTCTAAAAAAAAAAAAAAAAAAAAAATGGGCACCTGTCCCACAAAAAAATATTGCCCCATACATAGTTCTCCTTTTTGCTCACATATTCACTGGACACAACTAATTTGGTTCAACTAGCTTGACAACACATTTATGTTGTCCTCACTCCTGTCTCTGGGGTTTGAAAGTCCAAATTCATCCACAAAATCTGTCAAAATGTACAGATGTTGCTGTACAAGGAAATGGAAAGGTATGGTTCTTTCCTACACCCTTCCTGCACATTCCAACCTGCCTTTCACTATATTTTTCCCCATGCTTGCCCCCATTTCATCACTGTCCAATCACTCCTCTTTTTCTTTTCTTTTTAATTTTTTATCATGAGTTTGTGTGGAGCTAAGCGAAGCGCCACACTGCACAAATCTGCTTAAATGAGCTTTAATGTGCCTTAATGATCTGCCAGATTAGCATGCATATTCTGATGGGTGTCAAGTGTGACACTCACATGTCTCTCTCCCCTTATTGACCTCAACCCAGAATGTTTGCCAGTGAACTGCCAGATGACCACAATGTCATGGGACACTGACCAAACATATGAGGCAAAACTGTGGACATACTTCATACAGCTTTACAGTGGACAGTATAGGACCAATGCCTACATTAACGCCTTATATATTGCACTGTGGTGCCTTGTCATTGGTTTATAGGTTCATATGTGTTTACTAGGCTATCGACCACAAGGGCCTTTTTAAGCCTAGCCATGCATCCTAAATTGGCTAATGATTGTGCAATTCAGTTATTTTGGATGCAATTAGCAATTCTGAGCCACATATTGGTGCAGAGGCAATTACCTGTTAATGGGCATGACCTACAAAATGCAAGCAAATGCTTATGGGGAACAGGTCTGTATGTGGATTTACTCACAGAGACAGTGTATGTGCAAAGCATTTGCAGAGGAACACTTCAAAAAAGCAATACATCACTCTACCAGGTATGTACTGGATTTCCCCATAAA
The DNA here is from genome assembly GCF_019279795.1 of Protopterus annectens. Lineage (NCBI taxonomy): Eukaryota > Metazoa > Chordata > Ceratodontiformes > Protopteridae > Protopterus > Protopterus annectens. Next base: position 1,010,703,919 of record NC_056746.1, on the reverse strand, counting down.
ATGGAATGCAGATAATTAATGGGGGGGGCAAAGGCCCAAACTCAGTGACAGAGTATATATACTGGCCATACAAAGTAAGAATGTGAATAGACTAATAGATATTTCTGTAGCATAAGTGTTTTTTGAGGAGTCTGATGTGTGGCAGTCAGATTCTGTATTTATTTTCTGACTGTAACCATCAATGACTAGACAACCATTTGTCAAATATCCACAAGTTTGTACAAAAAGGACCACATCTATGAGGCAAACATGTTGACATTCTGCAAACATCTGCATAGTTGAGATGTATGATGCCTACAGGGAATATATACTACAGCAGATTTGCATTGCTTTCTGCCATTGTGGCATACTGGCGTTGCTTGACCGTACCCATGTAGTTGTTGTAATAGCACACTGCTATTTTTCCAACAGTGGCCGTATGACATATTAGTGGGGATTTTCCCATAGGGGACATACCACAGTAGACTGCAATGATGGGTGTAGAGACATACAGCAGAATCTGCCACAGCACACAGAGACATTACCCAGTATTGCTACTATTGTGGTGATAGTCAAACATGTAGTGTGTTGCCAGACTGTGAGGTGTGATGTGTGAGGGACCAGTGGATAGTGCAGACCATTATGGGTGTGTAGGGTCTGTACATAGTGACATCCATGTGTCTGGTCCTGTAATGTGTTCCCAACTTGTTGTTGTGCAGGAACGATGTACTAATGGAGATATCTACCATTTTCATCTGCAGAGAATGATGCTATACTGGATGCCCTCAAACTCCACCATCACATCCTGCTTTCCAGGGGTCACCACAATCATGAACAGTGGGCAGCATTGTGGGGTGACCTTGTGAGGACTGTAAATCAGATTGTCCAAAAGGACAGGACCTACGAGCAGGTCCAACACTGTGCCAAGGATATGGTCAATGCTGCATGTCAAAGGTCAGCTGCTATTGCCTGGGATCATGCTGCCACTGATGGATGGCCTGTGACAGAACAACCACTCTCAGACACAGATGAATTCCTGGCAAAACTAGGAGCAACCAACAGCTCCCAGGCATCCATAACTCCATACATCCTGGTGGTAGGTGCCACAGCATCCACATCAGATGAGTGTCCAGGTAAGCTTACTGTGTTCACCATTATAATACTGTACCAGTCATTGTGTCAGGCTCTACATACCAGTACATGGGTGTCAGGTCTGTCTGCATTGGGGGGAGTTAGCTTTTATGCACAGTTGTGCATACATACTCAGAATATCAGCAATATAGCCAGTATCACATTAGCAACTGCACATGTAGATATACGCACATATTACCTTGTAACACTGCAACATTTGATGTTGTTGACAATATCTCTCCCTCATCTTTTCATAGATCTATCAGGTATGGCCAGAGTTCATGGTCCTGTACCTGGTAAGTTTGATACTGTTGTTTTCCAGATCATATATACCCTATGAATGTTAAGGGCTGCCATTTTGTCTTATGCACAACTGTTATGCTTAGCCAGATTAGAATAACTGTATGTTACATATCAGAGCAGTTAACTACAGTGCATAGCCTAGGGAATGACAGGTGTGTGTTTGTACAAACATTAACATGTTTGCACTTATAGTTATGGGTAACTACGCAGCCAGCTATACATGAGGCAATTACTCCAAGATGCCCATTCGAACACAGTAGGGAGATAGTACATACCTGAGGCAGTGATAGTACAACTGGCATATCATTCTCAACATAGGTGTACTGGGTTTTATGTGCAGTTCTATCATATACACTGTCATATTGCATACCTCACAGGTATATTGCACTGGCAACGTTAACCAAATGTAGGTGATGTACATGTTATACAGGGCCTGACTTACCTGTGTTTGTTGTTGTGAGTTTGTGTGCTGTGCATGGGATCAGAGATGAGAAGATGGGGGACATGTAATACAGTTGTCGATCCTCATCTGTGTGTGTCTGTGTGGCTTACCATACATAATAGTGCAATGTACTGCTTTTGTCTTGTTTCTCACAGGTTAACAAGGGGTTTGGAGTTTGTCCCCCCAACAACCTGATGTCAGTGTCTTATCGGACTCTGATGATGATGGTGGTCATAGTGAGGCACAGGTGGGGTTGTTGGGGGCTGAATCTGTCCCAGAGGTTGACAACCCTCATCTGCCCCCATTTTCCCCACACAGTCAGTATGCCCACACATGCCCAGAATCCAGAGGCCACAGATATTTGACAGTCAGAGGGTGGCGACATAGTACAGGACAGTGTGAAAACTATGGCTTCAGTGAGTGTAGACACTGGCCATAGTCAGAGAGCTGGCGTGGTCCCACACAGGCAGATTGGGAGGGGTGCTCAAAAGAGGACTGCTGCTCATCCACCTCCTATTGCAGGTGTCACATCACAGATCACTCAGCACATGTTTTGGGCTGTCATGGAGGCACAGGCATGTTCTAACTGCAACACCAGATGGATGCTTAGGGTTAGGGATGCAGCACAGTATGACATCCGTGACACATTGGTGATGCCCTGGATCATTTCACTGATGTAGTGGACAGATGGTGGGCTGAGACAGTGTCGATGTTTGACTGCATGTTGTCTGTGCTGGAACATCTGGTTGGAGTTGGGCATTAGACACATGGATGTAGGCCAGCAACACCATCTGCTGAGAGTCCACGTGGCTGTGCACACTCATAGTGGGAGTACCACTCCAGCGCTACAGAGTGAAGTGTGCTGTCCACACCATGATGTGGCAGGTCATGGGCATGTGGTCCTGGGTGGTCCCATAGTGGACACAGGCCTAGCAGACAGCAGTCACTGTCAGGTACTAGCACTGCATCTGACCTTGGGCATGGTGGTGCCAGTGCTACTCCTGGTGAAGCCAGTTCCCGTGTTCATGGCTGGAGACAGTGAACTCTACCACTCTACCATGTACAGTCCAGAGCTGCCAATGATACACACATGTAGGGCTGTCACTGGGCTTGACAGTGTACATGCACACACTCCATCACCACTGTCACATGTAGGTCATTAACAGACACACACGGCACCTCCCCAGGGCCCATCTAACCAGCACCTCTTCATGACTCACACACATGCTGTCAATGGTTTGGCACAGCCTAAGGCCTCTGCCACTCCCACAGCACACCCTGTGCATGTGATAATACCTGTGTCAAATCCCTGCCATCCATGCCATCGATGCAAGGACCTGCAAATATGTGTCTGATGCACAGGGTGACTATATTACTTTACATGTGTTTGTGTAGTGCAGTAGTGTTATGCCATGGCAGTTGCTGTGGGCCACGACAGGTATTGTATGTTGGCGTGTGTCATGACTATACATCAAACTTTGTGTATCTTTGTTGCCTGATTGTACACTGGCAGTAGTGTTACAGAATGACAGGTGTGTTATGGAGCTGTGTATGTTTTTGTCCCAGGAGTCTGAGTGGTTTAACTATGGACACATGGTGACAATACAGCAGCACAGGATAACAAGCAGCACAGCAGAAATATAACGTCAGCAAGGTATGCCAGTATATGTGCATAGCTCCCTAGGTGCATATGTGTAGAACAGTGTGTCAGGGACAATGGGTACAGTCAGTGTCATCATGCTTTCATACCCTGTGAAACGGTCTACTACCCTTGATATGTGTCACCTGAGTATTCTGCACATACAACTCTAGATGGTGGCGGACATCAATTATGCTTATGTAGATATGGGCAATTTAGGGCCAGCAGCTAGTCACAGGGACATAAAATGCATAAACAATGCACAGAGGTAGGCCACATGGGCATGTCTCTAGTGCTGCAAGGGGATATATTTCACACACACACACACACACACACACACACACACACACACACACACACACACACACACACACACACACACACACACACACACACACATTGCATGCTATGTGATTAGAACCCCTACCTATCTAATAGTACACACTACAGCTTGCAGTAATTATTGCATGTGCCATGGTGTTTATCTGATATTATACTCTCAGCCAGCACTCGTAAGGTGGATGACATCAGCAGGTCTTGGGAAAGAGGCCAGTGTTGAGGCCAGCAGGTAATCACAGGGCATAAGGGGAAATCTAAGGGGGCGGCGAAAGCCAACACATTCTGGCTAGGCTCATAAATGCCTTCAGGCAGATAGCCTAGTACCTTCCTACCTACCTATAAAATGCATAACCATTGCACAGGTATAACCCATACGGGCTTGTCTAAAGTGCTGCATGGAGATATAGTTACACACACACAAGTTGAATGATTTGAGATTAGAGCCCCTACTCATCTAGTTGTACATGCTACAGCTTGCAGTACTTATCACATATGCCACAGAGTTTATCTGCTATAACATTGTCAGTCAGTGCTCTTAAGGTGGATGACATCAGCAGGTCTTGTAGAGGAGGGAGTTTAGAGACCAGCAGCCAGTCACGGGGCCATAAGATGCATACCATTGCAGGGAGATAGTACATATGGGTATGTCCATAGTGCTGTGAGGAGGTATATTGATACACACACACACACACACACACACACACACACTTCAATGATGTGAGATTAGAGCTCCTGCCTATCTAGTAGTACACACTACAGCTCACAGTAAGTACTTATTGCATGTGCCACAGGTTATGTCTGTTACATATGTTTATGCAGGCAGAGTACTTGTGGAGTACACAAAGTGGTCTTGTGTTAGACAGCATGTGTGGCCTGCAGAGTGATACTGCTTAGTACTGTTATTGTATGTAGTATCCTAGGGGTGGAATACCTGGTAATATCCCTGCTATGTGTGTACACTTACCAGTCTGACCATATGTGTCTGTTTGCAGTTTGATAGGTGGCCATGTGGCCATGGACAATATGGCCTGTCCAAGCATGTGTTGCAACCATTGTACATTACACCACCTGAATACCTGTGTCTATCTACAGGGTGACAGTCCACAGGCACTGGGGTCTGTGGGTGAGTGCATTATGTACTGTTGCAGCCTTGGCCTGGTTCCATCGGACAACTGTTGTGATGTGTAAGTGCAGATATCCCCAGCATTCAGGGGTATGTGGAGACATTTGTACATCCCCACCCATATCTATATAAATGTGTATACCAGGGATGTCTCCTTAAATGCAGTTGTGTGTGTCCGTTATTAAAATATGTTATGTAGATATATGTGGGGAGTCTATGTATCATTATATTTTATATAGCTGGGTAAACATCTTGTTATCATATATATATATATATATATATATATATATATATATATATATATAATGTGCCATGTATTGATAGAGACACTAATCAAGTATGGGGGGATAGGGATATACAGATATGTTAATGTAGCTGTATGTATGTACAGACATATTTCCATATAGCAGGTCTTTGGGCAGTAAAGGCAACAGACTTGGGCTCAAGTTAGATAAGTGCAGGAGCATGCCCAGTGTGATTGTCAGTACTTACAAGGTGACTCTGGGCCAGAGCTACCTGTACTCCAGTCCAGGATTATGTGTGCTGCAGGTCATTGGCTGCTGCACCTGTTACCACAGTACTGCACTTTCCTGATATTGTCCAAGGCATTCCCTGGCTGTTTGCTGACCTTAATATGTGACTCATACCTCCCAACTGTACAGAGCTTCACAAATTGTCCAGAATTTTGCCTCATAGTTTTGGCCCATTTCACATAACATTGTGGTTTTCTGGCAAATTAGTGGCAAATCAGTGAAGATTGAAGTCAATAAATAATGACAAAAATTTGAGTTTCAGACTCCACACACATCAGAAGATTCATGCTAATGCAAGACCTATTATTTTATCAACATCCTACATTTGTAGGAGAAAATATTTAAAACCTGTCCCTATCTGTGGGCCTTGGTCCACTTTTATTCATGGCTTTGGCCAGATTTCTTGCTCTAAGGGGTTGAGAGGTATGATGTGACTGTGGTACATGGTGTATCACCACACACAAGATGACAGCCTGCATACCTCTCCCTGTACAAGTTTTTGCAGAATATCCAGCATTTTGCCCCATATGTCTGCCATGTTCTTCATACATTTGTGGTTTTCCGGTGCTACATTGTAAACAGTGGTCACTGAATTGTTGTAACTACTGACACTTTTAAGTGATGGCTTTTACATCCTGCAGCTAATCTGACCTGTTGCAGCCTGCTGTTATACTAGCCACCTGCTTGGTTACTCAGAGTGTGTATAATGTCTGTCTGTAGGCATGACCCTTTGCCCCCCCCCCATTGACTCTGGCTTTTTCCAGCTTTCTTGCAGTAACAGATTGAGGGGTTATGACAGTCTGTGGGAATACCACCAGATGAGTACCTCACACGCTAAAGATGTTTGATGCTGCCATATTCGAACCATCAGCACAGTTGCCTATTCTGCTGTCCCTGGCCCATTGAGACACACCTGCCACCAGACAGAGAGGTTTCATTTCTCACACTATCAACAACATACAGGAATTGTCTGGTCTGCTGGCATATCATTGCAGACTTACTGTTACAGCAGTTGTATGGGAACACTGATGTGTTTGAGGTGGGGAATGACCAGCCTATGCTCTTCTGGCATAGACAGTCATGCAACTCTCCTGTGACCCAACTGTTTGGCATCTCCCTGGAATAATGTCATGGAGTTTCCAGCCATGTGGCCTAGTGGCTATTATGGGGCACAGGCTAGTGAACAGATTACCTGTTGTCCCAAGTGGCTGTTAGATCTGTACAAGTAGCCCAGTAGCCCACTAAAGATCTCTGCAAGTAGCCCAGTAGCACACTATATATAGCCCACTATATTCCCTTGCATACAGGCGGCAGGTCTATACATATGCTACCATATTGTAGTACCTTACAAGTGGTATATAGGAGAGTGACTTACCTTGCGAATGCAGCAGTTAACAGACCTATAGTTTGGGGCTGACTCAGTCTGATGCATGCAGTCCACAGCCAATACATGATAGGGTACAGCTTGTGTGGACTAGCTGGCATTATTTTTACTAATATGTATGTGAGTCGGAGAAAGGTGTCAGTCCCTAGGGCCTTAGGTTGTCAGTGCATGTGGTACAAGTTGTTTCTTGGCCAAGACCAGGGCATATTGGGCATCCCTATGTCTGCCTACAGGGACAGCCTCAGGGAGTTCCTCCTCTGAGTCCCCCTGTGGGTGTGCTGTATATAACAGAGGGTCAACTCTGCCATTTTAGATAAGCCCCATTATGACTGCATGATGTTGCACAGAATACTGGTCAGGCTCACAGGTCTAAAATCATTTGTGTTTGATGTGATCCCCTTCCATAACCATTTCATACAACTTCCCTTACTACTGGGTAGACTCTTAGGGGCATTTTATCCATGGAGTAATTAACTTGGGTTGACATGTTCTCAAAAGGCATTATAATGCATTTCTTTAGCACTGAGTTTTAAGCCATGCTTTTGGCACCAGTCATTTGTCTGCATTAAACCCACTTGCAAGATGTTGGGGAAAATGTGTAATAGCTCTCAATTTACAGTCCTTTGTGAACTTGGTTTGCCAGAGGTCTTAAACAGTAGCCTTGACTTACAATAAGTAGATGCCAAACAGGTATGGTCTCATTATGGACCCATGGTGTAGTCTGCTGGTGACCAGTCTTTTGGTGGAGGTGGTCTCAAAAATCCTGAGTTCTTGGGTCCTGTCTGTGAGCCAGGCAGCAATCCAGTGAATTATTTAAGGATTTACACCTAGCTCAGAGATCTTGCCAACAATGCCCGAGTGGGGTATTGTGTCAAAGACCTTAGCCAGGTCAAGATATGCAGCATGCACTGTATTACCCTCTTCTACTGCCTTAGTGACCCTTTCATAGAAGTCTACCATGTTAAGTAAGCACTACCTTCTCTTAACAAAGCCAAATCATGATGAGTTCAGTGTTTGTAGGTTGTCAATGTTGTTGTTTATCATGTCCATGATAATTCATTCTATGGCTTTGCATATTAGGCTTGTTAGATTGATGAGTCAGTAGCTCTCTGGGCCAGTTGATGGTCCGCCCTTGTGGATGTTAATGACTGTTGCAGTCCTCCATTCACTTGGAATACAGCCTGTTTTAAGGCTGAAGTTGAAGAGTACCTCAGGTGGTCCTAATAGATCATGTTTTAGACTATCAGGAGGCAACCAGGGATGTTGCTGGGATGCATGGTGGTGGTGTTCATGGCTTTTGTGAGTTCTGCCAGCAACTGGTCCCTGCTGATAGCTGACGAAAGTATATTGCAGGGGATTTTACCTGGTAGAGCTGGGGGTTGGGGAGAGATGAAGTTTGAAATGAGTTTATCATCCCAGTAGATCTGCTATGTCACCCTGATCAGTGAAGGTGGAACTCTTCACCACTAATTCAGAACACTGCTGTGTGTTACCTCTAAGGTTCTGGACATAGCTGAAGAAGGTCTTGTGATTGTCCTTAGCCTCTGAGGGTATCCTAACCTCATCATTGGCCTTAATTGATGTAATTGGACTTCATAGTTTCTTTTGTAGTTGTATAAGTGAGGACAAGTCTTTAAGGGATATTCTTCCTGATTTTGGCCACAAGTTTTCTTCTTTTATTATATACTCTGTTTAGGTGAGGATTCTACTATTGGAGTTTGTTTTTAGTGTTTCTTTTGGATTTATTTCTGGTAGGTATGGCAACCTCTATGAAGCCATTCATGTTTGATAGGAACCCTGTGAATAATTGTGCATAGTTTGCTGAGGTCTCAGGGTTAGAGAGAGACTTGAATTTCGACAAATTCTAATTTAATAAGATGTAGTTTGCCTTTGATAGTTCTTAATTAGTACTGGCTTTCCTAGATTTTCCAGGTTAATTTTTACTTCAAATAAGACAGCTTTGTGATCTGACCTCACTAGCAATGTCTTGTTGGAGGGGATGCTGGGGTTAATTTGCAATGTTCTTCAGTATTAGTGAGCAACAGATCTAGTATGTTTGATTCTCTGATTGGAGCGTGCACTATCTGTTCCAGGGTGTTTGCATTAATCAAGTCCAGGAAGTATTGTGCCTGTGAGTTTGAGCCAGTATACATCTCCTAGTCCATAGAGGGACTTTATCTATAGTGACCTGCATGTGGATGAACGCTATAGTATCATCCTGTTTAACCAACCTGGAGGTATGTTTGTTGCTAACATAGATCAAGACACTTCCATCTTTAGCCCCAGTCTGCACTGTTGCCTTGCATTGCTAGAGTACTTTCTATGGCTTTAAATCAAGTTTCAGTCACAGCACAGAAGTTTACATTCTCCAAAGTGAGCAGAACTTGAAGGGTGTGGAGGGTTTTGTTAAGGCTCTACGGACTGAGCAGTAATATCTTAAGGTTGCTTGTAGGCTTTTTCACTATGTTAATAGTTTTGTCTTTTTGGCACTGCCTAAAAAAGACTTTACGGGGGTAGATAAAGGTTTAGCCAGTATGGAAAAGCCTGGGGGGGGGGGGGGTGCAGCCCATCCTTGGCAAAGTAAAGTGGTCTTTTGACCATGTCCTGTGCTGACAGATATTAGATCCCCCTGTAGTAACAGCAGAAACTAAGCCAATTATTAAAATCAATGCTGCCATGGCATCATCCTTGGTGAAGGTAGACTGATGCTCAATACAAGGCTCACATCTATCAGTGACACATATACAGGAGATTTATTATGTCTCTTTTCATATTGTCCAGTGAGGTATGTCTCAGGTCATTTATACCCACATGGACTATGATAGAATCATATTGGTACCTGTGGTGCAGTAACTTGAGTATGGATGTGAACAAATGAAAGTTTGAAAACAGAATGATGATTTCTGATTTAAAATGCTTTTATTATTCATTATTCTCCTGATATTCTAACTATTACTGAGTCCTGGCTGAAACAACATATCCCTAGTGAAGAAATCCTACCACCAGGTTATAACATCATAAGGCTAGATAGAACAAATAGGAAAGGCGGTGTAGTAGTAATACTTTTCAAAAATGAAATAAACCTAAAACCATTCCATACCCCTCTACCTACATTTCCTTATGATGAAATCATAGCCTCTACCATACCATTAAACAAGGATAAAACAATTAACATTCTGTGCTGCTATATCCCTCTTGGAAATAATTCACTAGTCATAGAAGAAATCCTTCAATGGCTTAATCTGAATTCCCCTCAAGAAACAATCTTATTAGGTGATCTTAATACTGACTGGCTAGCCTGTAGCTCCAGCAACCCCACTAACCAAATAAACCTCTATAGTTTCACCCAACTAATTCTGGAACCCACCAGAACTGATAGAAGAAACCAAAAACAAAACATTATTGATTGGACACTAGTGAATAACCTCAAACACCACTACCAGACTGGTTGTTTACCAGACACACTCAGTGACCATCTGCCCACTTTTCTCTTAAGGAAACGCACAACTAGTCAAAAATGCATTACTTATAGACAAATCAGAGATGATCACAACTGTACCTCAGACAACCTAAATAGCATTCTAAAGCAATGTAACTGGCAGCCTCTAAAAACCCTTCACCTTGATCAGGCGGTAGACTATTTTAATAACATATTTATCTCAGTTCTAAACTCCATTGCACCAGAGAGAAAGATCAAAACTAAAACTAACTATGCTCCTTGGTTAAGCAGGGACACAAGAGCCCTACTAAAAACAAGAGACATCGCCTGGAAGAAATGGAAACAAGAAAACACCTGTCAAACTAAACAAAACTATAACCAACTTTGGAACCTAGCTAAAAAACATACTAAACTAGACAGAGAAAACTACTACTTTGATCTCCAAAACAAACACACAAATAATCCTCAAAAGTTCTGGCATAGTATCAACTCCCTACTGAAACCAGGCACAATCGCTACCCCCACCCCTACCACCTCCAATTCAAGCAATAATGATATAGCTTCCCAGTTTAACTGTCATTTCATAAACTCAATCCAAACTCTCTCCAACCAAATACTTAACACTAACAACTTATCAGTCACAACTGCAGGAAACCTTCCCTGAAACACTACCAATCTTCCATCTTTCTCTTTCCCACCTGTTCCCACATCTAAAATCAAACAACTCCTGCTCACCCTAAAACCTACTACTCTTACAGCAGACAAAACACCTGCAAAATTCCTAAAATTTGCAGCTGACTCCCTATCCTACCCAGTCTCAATCTTAATAAACAGGTCCATTCAGGAAGCCTATGTACCTCAACTATGGAAAATATCATACATTATACCTCTACATAAAGGTGGAAAATCTTTTCCAACTACCAGCCTATAGCTATTCTCTCCCCCTTATCCAAGCTCTTGGAGAAATGCATACATTTCCAAGTCATGCAATACTTGAATACAAACAAGCTTCTCTCCTTCACCCAACACAGATCCCGGCCTCACCACAGTACAACTTCTGCCCTTCTCTCCATTACCAATCAAGTTAACTATCACAGAAACAACAACAACTATGTATCTGTTATCTTTTTGGACCTGTCAAAGGCATTTGACATGGTCTCACATCTGAAACTACTGGATGCTCTCCGCTCACTATCCTTTACCTCTCCTGCTATCTATTGCTTCAAAAGTGACTTATCAGACAGAAAACAATCTGTGCAATGGCTAAATCACCTATTTCTCCCTCTCCCTAACTCAGTAGGGGTACCACAAGGCTCAATATTAGGCCCAATTCTCTTCTCTATTTTTACAAACAATTTATACACTGCCTCTAAACAAGCCTCATTAATACAGTACGCAGATGACTCTACACTCATCTGTGCAGCCCCATCTATCAACACCTTGCAAGAACAAGCCCAAGAATCATTCTCTGCCATTGAAACTTGGATCACCAACATCCAACTCATCCTAAACCTAAACAAAACTAAACTTCTCTTATTTACCCCTAACAAAACAAAAAAGACTCCCGCTAATTTCTCTATCTCATCTAAAAATGGAGCTATCATTTCTCCATCCACCCACACAAAGCTCCTAGGGATAGACATAGACAATAACCTATCCTTTGATCTACACATAGCTCAATCTATCCAGAAAGTTCATAAAGAAATGGGAACCCTTTAGAGACAGAATAACTTCCTCACAGACAAAGCAATACTCACTCTAGCTCAAACTGACCTCTTATCAACGCTTACCTATGCTGCTCCAATCCTGACACATATTAAAAAATCACACCTGGACAAACTAGAGTCATGCTATAATAAAATAGCCAAATTTGCCAACAACTCTCCTTTCAGAACACATCACTGCCAAGTACTAAAAGAATTACAATGGCTTGAATTCCCACACCTACTATCTTATCTACAACTCACTTATGCCTTCAACATCATAAACTACGCAGAGAAAACTCCAGCCCTAAAGCAGCTACTAACCTTTTACTCTTCCAGTCGCCCTCTCTGCTCATCAAACAAACCTCTCCTCAGTACCACATCTGCAAACAACACTGCAGGCAAAGCCCTTTTCTCCCACATCATAGCTAAAAAATGGAACAACCTCCCTACTAATCTATCCTCTGCAACAACAAACTCTAACTTTAAAAGACTATTAAAACCTCATCTCAGGGAAAGCTGGATCTGTCCATGTAGCACTTGAAAATTAGTATATCTTTTCTCCTCCTCCACTATACTCTATTGTTCTACACTTGTTCTTACACACTTACATATACTTACTTCCAATCAAGCCATACTGACGTACTATGTCTTTCAGTGTACACTCATTAGAAAAATGTAAGTTGCCTTTGACTGTATTTAAAATAGCAAATGTAGTCACTACTATTCTATTTTGTAAGATTTTTGTCTACAGATATCATAATGTGATATCATGTAAAGCATGTTTAAATTACTGTGATTGCTTCTTGTACATGTCTGCCCGTAAATATTATGTTTGTTTCCGACTGTTTGTATTTTTGTATATTTTCATATTGTATTTACTTGTATCTTCTTGTCAATCATCGAGCTTTTCTCCCCAGGCATCCACTGAAAATAGATCTGGTCCAGTTTGATTTTTCCCGGTTAACAAATGTAAAATAAAAAATAAATAAAATAAATAAATAAAAGCTCTTTATTGGCATATGTATGATGTGTTTATCTATTTTTGACCAGATTAAAGGCTGGAAATAAGAGTATATGACAGAGATGAAAAGGGGAAGCAAGCAGAAAGTATAACACAAGGTGAGGATATAAAGAATGAGCAGGATGGAGGAGGGATAGGAGCATTCCTCATATCTTCCCAGCTCAATAATCCTGGAGACTTCCAGCAATAGAAATGATTTAATGACATCAGTCCTTAATTATCTGTTAGAAAAGTTAAATTTTTATGACAAGAAAAGCAAACAACAGGGAGCAATTTTATAATTAGTTAAATATCTGGGAAGTTGAGAGTTATCTGTGGAATTTTTGAGGGGACAGGTGCCCTTTTATTTATTTATTTTTTGTTTATTTATTTATAGGTTGGTACTAGGCTATCAGCACTACAGCCTATACAAGCCTAGCCATAACAACTCCTTGGCTATTTCTTCCCACAATACTTACTTCCCTGGACCCCTGTCTAGTAGGGCGACTGACATGATCCCCAGGATAAATTTCCTATCTCCCATCCAATCGTCAAGGTTCCTTTTGAAGAGGGCCAAAGAGACACTCTGCTTGACATGTATGAGCAGTCTATTCAGAGTCTGGGGAGTCTCTGGGTCAGGAACCTATCCCTCTAGCATGTTTTGTTCATTGCGATGACAAGGTTTAGATCCCTGGAGTGTGTGGCTTTGAGGGATTGGGATTTCTTTAAGTGTAGCATGTCCAACAGCTCTGGGTTTGACATGGCCTTGTATGTTAAGCAGAGATCGCCTCTGAGTAGACGATATGTGACAGAGTATAACTGGAGTTTTTTTAGATGGTCAGCATAGGACATCTGCTTTAGGCCTGTGATTCTTTTAGTGATGTATTTCTGCAGGCTTTCCAGTTGTTACAGATGTCTTGAGAGGTACATACCAAACGGGGCATTGTATTCTATAATAGGTCTAATGAGGGATAAGTACAGTGGGACAATGAACTCCTTTTTTCTGGATGAAAAACGCTTAGTGATGAGGTGTGCCACATAGAAGGATTTCCTGACTGTTGTGGCGATGTGGTTATTGAAGGTGAGACCACTGTCCACCTGTGTCCCTAAGTCTCTTACCACACTTTTGGTGTTTAGTGTACTGCCACCTATGTGGTAATTCATGGGTACATGTTTTTCCCAAAGGGGATAACTATACATTTCTTGGCATTGAGATTGAGCCCATGGCTCTGGCACTAAGCATCTCTTTCTGTAAGGCCCTTTTGTAGAATATCCACATCATTTGAGGATTCAATAATGGCTCCCAGTTTGCAGTCATCTGCGAACTTTGTTAGCCAGAGTCCCTTAGGATTGGCCTGTACTTCAGAGAAGTAGATGCCAAACAAGAGCGGTCCCAGGACTGAACCCTGAGGTACTCCACTTGTCACTTGTCTGGAGCTGGATTTGGAGTCGGCTACTTTTACAGTGTGGGTTCTGTCAGTAAGCCTGTTGGCAACCCATCGAGTGATGTAGGGATTAATGCCCAGCTTAGTAAGTTTATCTATGATTCCAGAGTGGGGAATGGTGTTGAAGGCCTTGGTGAGGTCCATATAGGCTGTATGGACTGCTTTACCCTTGTCCACAGCTCTGGAGACTGATTCGAAGAAGTCAATCAGGTTCAGGAGACAAGATAGGCTCTTCATGAACCAAAACTGGGTGGGGTCCAGGGTTTGAAGGTTGCCAATATCTTTGTTTATAAGTTCCATGATAATATGTTCCATGGCCTTGCAGATCAGGCTCATCAGACTGATGGGGTGGTAGTTCCCTGGATCCAAGGTGGATCCCCCCTTGTGGAGTGGGATAACTGTAGCTGTGCGCCTCTCAGTGGGCATGAAGCCTGAGGTGAGGCTATGATTAAACATGACACTTAGGTGAGGTGCCAGTTCATTTTGTAGTTCATGTAGTACACAGCCCGGGATGTCATCTGGTCTCATGGATGCTGTATTCCTAGCTTTGGAGAGTGCGTTTTTTACCTGTGTGGCTGTTATTACCAGAATTTGGCAATCTTTCGGTATTGATATGGGCCCTTTAGGGGGTGACGTTGGCACTGAATCGATCTGCCAGGATATTGGCAATATCCTTGGAATCAATATATTTAATGCCATTCTGTTGTAGCTCAAAGCAGATCTGAGCATTGCCATTTAGATTCTTGACATAGCCATAGAATGCCTTGTTGTTGTGTTTGGAATCTTTGGCAATTCTATTTTCGTAACTAGCTTTGGAGGATTTTATGAGAGATTTCAGCTTCTTACTGAGGCTGATAAGGCAGTTTTTTGCATCCTGGGATTTTCCTCTTTTCTGCAACAGTTTCTTCCTTCTGTTGTATAGTTTATTTATGGCAGGGGACCACCAGATTGGCTTCCTTTTTTTGGAGGAGAGCGTCTTGGTTCTATTTGGCACGAATCATGCATGAGTGGATGTGCTCGTACAGTGCCTTAGTGTAGGATTCAGCAGTCAAACTTTCAGTTCCCGTCTGCATGGGTGTCATGAAGTTTGTCACTTCTGACTTGAGTAGCATGAAATTGGCTTTGGAGAAGTTTTTTATGGAGGTTTCCTTACTGGGGGGTGGGGGAGGGATGTGGATGTCAAGGGTGATTAGCTTATGGTCAGACCTGACCAATGAGGGGGTGACCATAGGTGTGGCGCATCGATTTCCAATGTTAGTAATGACCAGGTCTAGGAGACTGGCGCCCCTGGTGGGACTATGGATTAGTTTTGAGTAAGGAAAGTTGGGGAAAGAGGTCACAGAAGTAAGCAATTGGTAAGAGGTGAGGCTAATTAGTGGGGACAGACATTAGTGACATGGTATGCGGGGACACAGTGGTGATGGAAACATCAGACACATACAGGGAAGACAATGGTAAAGGGAAGACTGTACAACATACAGGGGTGAGCATAGATACAAATGGGAGTTTAACACTAGGTTGGGCTATAGGACTGGGTGTTTTAAGATGCAGTCTTTGCCAACTTAGGCCCAGTGAGAGATTACTCATCACTGTGGGAACCGTCAGCCCTGGGTCTTGGCTCAGAAGGTGGAGTTAGTGCTGGGCAGGGACGCAGTCCAGTGAGACACTGGAGCTGATTTTCCATGCAGTGGATGCTATAACTGTATCTCCTGTCTATTAACTTCCCCTCAAGCTCTGCCATCTCCTGAAAAGTGTCACCTTGACTTGGACTGACACTGGTGGGTACCACTGTACCACCCTACAGTGAAAGGCTATCTGACACAGGTGGTGCAGGTAGGGCAGGAGGTGTGGAGGCAACTGTGGTAGGCTAGGACCTAGATGTGCTGCATTCCTCTTATGGTATTGGTGGCTGATACCTGTGGGAGGATGACACAGGCCTTGTGAATGGATTAGGGAAATGTTTATTATGCCTGTGTGCAGACACTCTAACACTTTCAGTGCACATTGACTTAGTATGATGACCCACCTGTGCATCTATACAAGATGAGACATGCAGAAATACACTTCTAACATTGCACAGTCCTACTAGTGACCACAAACTATATCCCTGCGGGCAGTATAATAGTAACTGAAATGGAGAGGACCAACAAAAACTTAACAAAATAAATATATGAAAGGAAAAAGGAGTGACAAAGATGGTGGGGGAAGAGAAATGCAAAAACAGTGAATATTTCATTCTTAACTATACAGTTGCAGTAATGCATAATAACCTTTTAATGGTAGGAATTACACAGATTTGCCATTAGCTTGTGTGTCTGATTATGACACGGGGAAAGGGGTGAGCCAAAAGCTATCCTCAAATCCAGTTTGATATAAGAGAATGCTAACTGCTGGAGCTATTTATCAAAACAGCATATCTATGTTTGTGTCACTGATGCTGCTTGAGTTTTGACAATAATAACGCTGCACACAGGCATAATAACATTCTGACCACACGACAAATATTTCCAGCACAGATGATAGACAAGGGCTAGGTACTTCTACTGCATATTGTGAATTGCCTAGCAAGCTACTATTTATGGATATGACATATATGGACCTTCTAGTGATGCATTGACATCAGTGGGATGACGAATATACTTCACCATGAAAACCGAACTTTGGTTTGAGGGGGCTTGAACCTACAGCCATTGTAATATTCTCAGTGCATATAGACTTAATATGGTGACCCACCTGTGAACGTATACAACAATACACATGCAGAAATACAATTCTAACACAGTTATACTTGTGCCCACAAGCTATATCACTACTGACAGTTGTAGTACTGCCGAATAAAAGTTATACAGAATTATTTTTAATGGTGACATTTGTTACTCTGCAAACAAAGACTTTTTTCACAACAACATATATACTCACCCCAGTGCTGTCTTTGGTGCTCTAGTCTACTCCTGTGCATCTACATATTTTTTTCAAACTCTCAAGGGGCTAAACACATAAACAGGACATAATAAGAAACTGGGTGGTCGCATGCAGTGGCAGTAACTTACTAAGCTAAAATGCTTACTGAACTGAGGGTGGCGTGATTGCACCTAAACTTCAGCCTTCCAATGGCCAAGGAGTTCAGGCTTGAGTTGACTCATGTCACTGTAATGGAGCAGCACTGTTCCCACATGCATGGGATGCCAGTAGAGTGGGTGACAGCCTCACTCAACCTAGTTCAGGTATCAGTCTTATACTGTTACCCTGTAGCTCTCCTGAAGGAGCCTCCAGCTGTAATGCTTATGGAGGATGTAGTGAAAAGTCTTGGACTACTCCTCACACCACTTCTGTGTTCTAAAAGAAGCACTACCCTTATCTTCTTCAACTATAATTGTCTCAGTTCAAGGATTTCAGGAAAACTGGCAGTGAACTGCCATGCAAAAATGTTCTCGTGTGCCTGAGTCTCCTCACAACTATAGGCACTGACGGTCAACTTATTTGCACAAATGATGGCAAAATAATCAAATATAGGCACTGTATTCTTATGCCTCTACTAGTGGTGCTGCGGTAGCGTTGTCGCCTCACAGTAAGACGTTGTCCTGTTCGATTCTCAGCTAAAGCGTCTTCTGTGTGGAGACATGCATGAATGGGCGTACCTTCGTTAAAGGTTGTGCGTCAGGGCTGGCAACTCGGTACATAAAAATCTACTGCCAATCATTAGCAGACCGGAGTTCCGCTGTGGCGACCACTAACTGGGAAAAGCTGAAAGATACAACATTCTTATGCCTACACTAGCACTTTAAGCTGTGAAGCATGGCAGTTCTCCAGTCCTCTGTTTGCTACTGAGAATACCTGCTCAACAGTGACTCCATCTTCTGATGGCTAAATATAGGATGACAATTCTTGCTGTCCTAATCTGTTATCCATGGTGCTTAGGGGTGTGCATGGCATTGTGTAGTGCTTTTCACAATGTTTAAGAGGTATGCTTGTTGTACAAAAATAGCAATTCAAAAACAATATTGAGGTGAGCCTAATTTATTTATTTGCAGTTTGTTAACCGGAAAATTCTATTGGGCCAAGATGAGTCCTTTTTCACTGGAGCCCCAGGGAGAAAAGCTCCACAGTAAATATGAACAAAAATCAGAAAAAGTAATAACAAGAATTAATACAGTAGTAGCTCAATCATAGGTACATACAACAGACAATACCAAGAGTTAATGCAGTATGTTCTAGAAACAAACAAGCAGTAGTCAATACATGATATAATACAATAGAGTTACATTACATCAGTAGTATAGAATCCTAAATGAGAATGCATATCTGAGCTAGGATAGGCAAAAGGAGTAGGAGTAGGTGGGAGGAGAATTAGGATAGGTGGGAGCAGGAGCATTCCCAGGTAGTGGAGAGATAAGAATGGAGCAAGGCCTTACAGGAGGAAAGATTCTGTGGGGAGGAGTGACTTCCATTTTCATGCAAGGGAGAATGATAGAAGGAGTTGACCAGGGGTACATGATGGTTTGTGTACTTCAAGGAGGTTTTGATTATTAGACTGGACGGTTCGGTCAGGAAGATTCATAGTAAGATCTGAGAAGAGGGAGGGGCATTGAGAAGGGTTGAAAAGGAGTTTATGGGCAGTGGAGAATTGAATGAAGAATAGATAGGGAGTTAGCCAGTTCAGGGAGTGTAAGGAGTCACAGTGGTGGGAAGAGGATTTTGAGCTGGTAGCAAATTTGTCGATTTTATTGTAACAGGATGCTAGTTTAGCTTCGAGGGTTGCTTCCAGGTTAGTAAGGAGAGGATCTCTGTACATAAGAGAGGAGAGGAGGTACGCGGTAGACAGGGTAAGCTTAGCTGAAGATGTGAGGTAGCGATTGTGCCGGTAAAGCATCCCTAGTTTCTGGTGGGTTTTCTTAATGTTGGTTTGGAGATGAATGTCAAATCTTAACTGTTCATCGATAAGAACACCTAGAAGCTTTACTTGGGAGACTATTTCATTGGGAGTTTTAGTTTGGCTAACTATAGAGAAGGCATTTGTGTCTATTTTGGTATTTTTAAAAGGAGTAAAGACCATGATTTTGGTTTTGGATGCATAAAGAGCTACATGATTATTTTGCATCCAAATCTCTGTGCTGTTGAAGGCAGCTGCACTACTTACAAAATTAGAATCAACCTACCACAAAATATCTAGATTTGTAGCTCAACAAACATAAACATCTCACCACCGTCTCTCCCTAAAATACCTGAACTGGCCCAAACTACCTCATCTGTTCATACAATTTCAACTTCAAATCATACACTTCATCCTATATCAGCCTGATTTCTGCCCAAGTCTATCTTCTCTCATCTCTTATTACTCCCCTACCAGACTTCTCCAAAGCTCAACCTAAAACCTACTAAAAATCCATAAACCCAAATCCAACACAGGGTGCAACTTATTTAGCTACCATCCCTCTATTGCATGGAACAAACTCCCACTAGAAATAAGGACCCCAAACAAAGCTAGCAACCAAAGACCACTTTAAAAAACACTAGTCCTGCCATTATACTCACCCTCCCTGATTATTACCTACCTTTATAGTACAGTCAAACTAACTTACTAAAACTTACCACTAACTACTTCATCCTATGCTTCTTACGCAACCTCCAAAGCTTCTTCTATACTCTGCTCCCTGAAATTCTTATGTAACCTTTTAAGTTTCTGCTACTCTGCATACAAAACCTTATATTTACTCAACTCTCTTTTTAAACCAAAACATACAACGTATTCTACTTTTTTAACATTCTCCATTTTGTTTATAGTACTGTTTTATCTGTCAACAGTATACAAGTATGTAGCTTACGTATTTTAACTATCAAAATCCTCTATTGCTATTTTATTGTAATGTATCTGTATTGCTATTTTTATTGCATTGTATATCTTTAAAGCTTTTCTCCCCGGGCTTCCACTGAAAAAGGGCGATAGCTCAGCCGGACACTCACGGTCAACAAATGTAAAATAAAATAAAATAAAATTTGTATGAGTTTAGGAAGGGATTCTACAGAGCAAATAATGGTTGAGTCATCTGTATATTGCAGAAGTTTAGCATTGGGGGATGCATTGGTGGAAGTCATTTATGAAGACATTGAACAAAAGTGGGCCACAATAGATCCTTGGGAGATGCCAGTCTGTGTGTTAAGGTAGGGGGAGGTGGAATTATTCCATTTGGTGGGTTGCTGTCTATCAGAGAGATAATTGGAAAACCTATTCAAAGAGGAGGGAAAGAGATTAAAATGGGGGAGCTTAGAAAAAAATAGGTTCAAAGGCCTTAAAAAGGTCTAAGAGAAGAGCAGATATAATATTACCAGACTCACGGGGAGTGGTCGATGTTTTCAAGAAAGGATAAAAGGGCTGTGGCAGTACTATGTCCAGGTCGAAATCCATGTTGTGTAGGGGAAAGTAAGTGGTTGTCTAAGAGGTAGAGTAAAAGTTGAAGATGAACACATTTTTCAAGAATTTTTGAGATGGGATAGAGGATGGCAATGGAGCAGAAGTTGGGGATGTCAGTGTTGTTGCCTCCTTTATGTAAGGGGATGATAAAGGCTTTTTTCCACAGGAGGGGTACATAGGATTCTTGGACTGAATGGCTTATTAGTATACAAATGGGCATTGCGATGCCATCTGCAGCTAGCTTAAGAAAGAAAGTATGAAGTTTTTCGTGGGCATTGGAACAAGGTTTTGGTTTTTGGAGGAGTTGTTTTATAATGGAGACTGGGATGGGTTTGAAGGAGATGAGAGAGGGGTGGGATGTAAGTGTGGTAGATGGAGGGGGGTTGAGGGTAATAGGAGTGGACAGAGTGGTGGAGTTCTGAGGGAAAGATATGGTGAGTTTGGCAATTGAGTCTATGAAGAAGGAGTTAAATTTGGTGGTTATGATATGGTCTGGGGAGATGGAGTCAGGGCAGGGGTTATCTTTTCAGCCAGGACTGAGGAGGGTAGTAATACTATTCCAAAACTTTCTGGGATTGGATTTGTGGTTATTTTGAAGCTTGGAGTAGTAGGATTTGCGGTCAGAAGCAATTTGCCTTTTAACTTTATTATGAAGTTATTTGTATTCAATAAAGGTGTTGAGTGTTTTACATTTTTGGTAGAGTTTCCATGATTTGTCATGAGTATGCATGAGGATTAATGTTGCTTTGGAAAGCCATGGGGTGGTAATGGATTTTGCTCTTTTAGTTCTGGGAGGAGCAAAGCTGTTTAGTAGGTTTATAAAAGTAGTGTTAAAGTAAGTTACAGCATTGTCAAGAGGAAGAGTTTTCAGAGGGTTTCAGTTCATCAGTTTTAAGCTATTGGAAAAGGATTGTAGGTTGAAGTTTATGAGGTTGCGGGTTAGGATATAGTTGTGCTGTAAGTGTATGGAAGAAGGGGTGCAATAAATGAAGGCAGGCAAGTGATTAGTGAGGGAATCAGGCAAAGTGCCGCTGTCTGAGATATTATTGGGGTGTGAAACTAAAATCCAGTCCAGAATGCTTCCTGAAGAATTGTCTTTATTGTGTCTAGTAGGAGAGTTAACTAGCTGAGAGAAGTTGTATAAATTGATAGTCTGGAGGAAGAGGCTGACTGAATAGAAGTCCAGTTAATGTTAACGTCTTCTAAGATGATCGTTTCGTTGACAATATTAGCTGAGAACCAAGAAAGTATATCTTCTAAAAGGGGAATATTATTTCCAGGAGGGATATATAGGGCAGCTATGGCTATGCTTTTATGGTTGTTGATTTTCAGAAGGGCTAGGGTTATTTCACCTGTAACGAATTTAGGTATCGGGTTGGTATAAGGAATTACTGTAAGGGAGGAGGAAAAAAGTAGTGCAACTCCACCTCCTTTCTTTAGAGTTCTATCATTTCTAATGATTCTGTAGTTGGGGGTGATTTCAGAGTCTTTCAGATGTGGTTTGAGCTCTGTTTTGGTGACTGATACTAGGTCAGAGTGGTTGTGGGTGAGCCAGGTATGGAAGGTAGGTAGTTTGTTACATAGGCTTTGAGAGTTAATGGTAGTGAAAAGTAAAGATTTGCGGGGAGAGGGAGTAGGGGTTAGAAGTTGATATGGATCCTGGTATACAGGGGGACCTAGGTTGGGATGGATGTCACAGGAAGGAAGGATAGAGATAAGTTTGAGTATTAATTAACATACTGATCATATCAAGGGGATGAATCGACATGATATTGCACAAGAAGCACATCACCTCATAGTGCTATGGAAGGAAAGTACTGTGACAGAGATTTGAATTCTGCAAGTTTATTTTCTTGAAATCATTCCTTTCAGTCAGATTTCTTATATAAAGGCTACATTTTACACATTCCATTCAGTTGTATAATGTTAGCTTTGACTGTTTCTAGACCCTAATGCCTATAAGGGATATCAGTTTGTCAGTAATCTTGAGATGTGCTGACCAAAGCTGTCTTATAAGGGAAGGTACATTGCAACTGTACTGCGAGAAGTAGACTGCAAGCCTGTTAAGGTTTATGGCAGAAACACCCTGGGGGGATGCTCGTTACTGTTTTACTATTGTGTGGATTGCACATATCAAATTAGCCATAACCTTAGTTAAATTACTTATTATTTATTTGTCTTTGTTGACCAGGAAAAGGTCCAACTGTGAAAAACCCATTTTTAGAGGAGGGACTGGAAGAAAAGTTCCACATTTAAGTTACACATGATGTACCTGTATAATTGCAGGGTAAAACATCTATACATGAGCTTTTTTGCATGATTTTTAAATCGTTTTAAATATTTCTTATGTAAACATAGCATTTTAACACAAAAAAACAAGACAGATATTAATATTGGCAAATTATTGAATAGAGAAATAACATACAATAACAATTTATGTATGGCATGATAGATTGAGGGAAAACAAACTGGAGTGTTTATGAGTTTAGTAATAATTTACAGGCAAAATGTAGCTTAAAAATGATAATAGGGATATGAAAGGAGAAGTTATGGAAATGAGCAGGGACATAAATGGACAAAGGGGAATTTGTAGTTAGTGGTGGGTTATGAGAGAAGTCCCCATGGACTATGATGTTTGCAGATGACATTGTGATCTGTAGTGACAGCACGGCACAGGCTGAGGAGATCCTGGAGAGGTGGAGATATGCTCTAGAAAGGAGAGGAATGAAGGTCAGCAGGACTAAGACAGGATACATGTGTGTGAATGAGAGGGAGGATAGAGAAATGGTGAGGATGTAGGGAGTAAAGTTGGTGAAAGTGGATAAGTTTAAATACTTGGGGATCAACAGTTCAGAATAATGGTGAGTGTGGAAGAGAGGTAAAGAAGAGAGCACAGGCAGAGTGCAGTGGGTGGAGAAAAGTGTCAGGAGTGATTTGTGATGGACAGGTACCAGTAAGAGTGAAAGGGAAGGTCTACAAGAGGGTAGTGAGACCAGCTATGTTATATGAGTTGGAGATAGTGGCATTGACAAAAAGGCAGGAGTCAGAGCTGGAAGTGGCAGAGTTAAAGATGTTAATATTTGCAATGGGTGTGACGAGGATGGACAGGATTAGGAATCAGTATATTAGAGGGTCAGGTCAGGTTGGACGGTTTGGAAATAAAGCCAGAGAGGTGATATTGCATTGGTTTGGACATGTGCTGAGGAGGGATGCTGGATATATTGGGAAAAGGAGGCTAAGGATGGAGCTGCCAGGTAAGAGGAAAAGAGGAAGGCCTAAGATAAGGTTTATGGATGTGGTTAGAGAGGACATGCAGGTGGATGGTGTGACAGAGCAAGATGCAGAGAACAGGAAGAAATGGAAACAGATGATCTGCTGTGGCAACCCCTAAGAGGAACAGCTGAAAGAAGAAGAAAAGAAGGTGGATTATGAGAGAAGGAGGAAAAAGTAAGAGTTTAGGGAAAAAAGTACAGCATGAGGAGGAACGATATGGTACAAAAAGATTAGGAACAAAGTGGCTGCATCAGGTGGAGAAAGTAGTATGAGTAAAGCTAGCCAGGTGAGCAGAAAGAACAGAGACATCTTTGGTGCAGGTGCTGTTTAAGCAAAGTTTTGAAACAATTTAAGTTTTCTGTTTTAAATGTGGAGATTTCACTTCACAGTTTTGACACATAATGAGAGTAGAGCTCCTGTAGTGTTGAATGGCTTACTGATGCATAGTAAAAGTGTATTGCTAGAGTGAAAGGCTCTAGTGGGTAAATAGTACAGTACAGTATTTTGTAATGCTGGGCATTTGTCTGGACAGGACAACAGACTATGGGCAATGATTAGTTGTGAGTGTGTCAACTGGTTTGGAAATTTAAGCCAGTTTAATTGTTTTAATGCAAGGCAGTGGTGCATTTTATAAGGTTGGTTGGTTTCAAATTTAGTTATTTTGTAGTAGCGGGAGGCTAGTTTAGTTATATATGTCTTTGTCTTTTGGCTTTTCCTGGTTAGGGGTCGCAACAGTGGAACTCCAGTCCACTAATGATTGGCAGTAGATTTTTATGGTGCTGAGTTGCCAGCCCGACGCCCAGCCTTCAAGGAAGGCACACCCATTCATGCATGCATCTACCTGCATGTCTTTAACATCACTCGACCGTGGGGAGGACATGCAGACTTCACACAGAAGGCGCTCCAGCCGAGAATCGAATGAGAAAACCTCTTGCTGTGAGGTGACAATGCTAACCGCTGCACCACCGCGGCTATAGTTTAGTTTTATACACATACATATATACATATAGTTTAGTTTTATATGTAGTAGTGATATTTGTAAGAATAGAAGAAGCATATAATAGAGAAGGAACAAGGTATGTTGCTGCTAAGGTGACCTTTGCTTGATACTTGATCTGTCAGATACTGTTTGGCCCTATAGAGGAATATGTGTTTTTTGGTAAGTTTTCTTGATGGAATGAGGTATGTGGTGATCAGATCAGAGGGTGTCAACTCTTGTGACTCTGAGTAGTTTAGTTTGGCTTATGGTTTCCATTTGTGTGTTATTACTTGAAGTAATATAAAATATGAGTTTCTCGTTATTGTGTTGTTTTGGAGTAATTAGCATAAGTTTTTCTTTTTTGCATTAAGCAGCAAGTTAGAATTTTTTTAGCCATGTTTCAATGTCAGTGAATAACTTTTGAGTGATTTCCTGTAATTTTGTTATGGATTGTCAGCATATTGTGTGAGAGTGGCAAGTGTTGTAGTGGTATGAAGGCTATTTATGAAAATATTAAATAGAAGGGGGCTGAGTATTGACACTTGGGGAACACCAACAGAAACTGGTTGAAATGCTGAAAGATTTTGTTGCCATTTAGTTGCTTGCTGAAGACTGCAAAAATAACTGTGAAACCAGGAAGGGGAGGGGTAAGTGAGATCTAGAGTTGCAAGTTCAGGGAGGAGATTTGGTGGGACACTGTGTCAAATGCTTTGAAAAGGTCAAGGAAAAGTGAAGAAACAAGGTTGCCCTCGCCTTGGCTCTAGGTTATTGTCACTGTTACTATGTTGGTGAAGTTGAGGAGGGCAGTAGTAGTAGTAGTACTGTGGTTGGGCCTGAAACTGTGCTGGGTTGAAGAGGAGATCGTGTTTGGTTATATATTTCATAAGCTGAGAATGAATACATTTCTCAAAGATTTTATATATGGGTGATAGAATAGCAACAGGTGTATAGTTTGCTAACTCTGGTGAAGTACCTCTTTTGTGAAGAGGTATAATAATAGATTTTTCCGGATGAATGGGACATCGTTTTCAGTTATTGACCGGCTGATCAGAATGGAAACAGGAAAAACTAGTGCTTCTGTACTTATTTTGAGGAACTCAGTGGGAAGATTATCAGCGGCTGAGGTTGTTACATTTAACGTGGTTCATATTTTTTTTATGGTTGATGTTGGGACAGGCTGCAAACTAAAAGGCAGTGTGTTGCTTTTGAGAACATATGGAAGTTGGAGTGGTGAAATGAGGTGGTCATTGATTAGTGATATAACTGACTGACTGACTGACTGACTGAGAGTGTCAGTGAACTCTTTATTGTTTGAAGTAGAAGGACAGGGTGTAGTGGTATGGCAAGGGTGTAATAGTATATCTACAGAAGACCAAAAAAGCATGGGGTTGTTTTGGTGCTTGCTTTGGAGATTATTCTAGAATGATTTCTTGTCAGATTTAACAAGGATTTTGGTGCATTTTCTGAGACATCTAAAATGTTGGTCGGCATGTTGTAATGGATTCTTACACCATTCTTTCCATGCTTTATCTCTTTGCAGCAAGAGCTGTTTGGTCTGTTTTGTCAGCTGTGGCCCTGTGATAGATTTTTACCATTCTTGTCCTAACTGGTGCTAAATAATTTAGTATTTTTAGGAAGGTGTAATTAAAATGAGGAACTGCTTCATCTAGGGGCATTAGTTATAATACATTCCATTTGTAGTGGGACAGGGCTTTAATAAATGTGTCTTTGTCATATTTGGTTAAATTATATACTTATTTACAAATTATTTGTTTGGGTGAACCATGTTGTTGTCTGATAACATAGGTTGGGAGATGGTCACTTATAGTATCTGGTAACCAACCAGAACATTTTATTGTCAATATCCAGTCCATTGTGGACAAACTGTTAGTGCTTTTATTTATTCTGGTGGTGGAGCTTATTAGTTGGGTGAAGCCATATAGCTGCTCTTTATGGATTGCCAGTCTATATTTAGGTCACTTAAGATTAAGGTTTCCTGGAGGATGTTATCAGATATCCACTGTAGGATATTTTCAGCTGTGGCAATGTTGCTACCTGGTTGGATGTATACTGCTGAGATACATAACAATTTCTTCTGCTTGATTTTGAGGTATGCAATCAAAATTCCAACATTATTATATTCTGGGATATTTACATGGGTTGAAGTTATTTCAAAGTTGTTTTTATAAATAATAGCAATACTACCTGCTCTTTTAAGATTCCTATTCATTCCAAGTATGTTAAAACCTGGAAGAATAATTTCATTGTCATTTGTTTCTTGTTTTAACCAGGTTTCAGTGGTGATTAGAATGTCTGGGGAATAAAAATTTAGACATGCATAGATATCATGAATTTTATTGCAGATTTGTCTGAGGTTAATGTTGTAAAGGATGAGGTTAGATTCATTATCTGATGGGAAAATTGTGTCAGGAACATTGGTGAGTAACTGCTTCATCTGGGTTGACCATGGTGTTTAGTTGATGTGTGGGTCTAGAGTTAGGGTGAATATCTCTACTAAGTTTCAGAATAGAGGCGGGGTGGGTAGAGGTATGAAGCCATTTGTGTTTGTATCTGACTTTCAGTACTGCTGAGAAAGTGCTCTTCTTAACTTTACTATATCTATAAGAGAACAGATCTGAGCATGTATATTGGTACAGAAAAGGAAAGATAGGGAGAAAAAGAGGGGTTTGTTATGTAATATATGTGTGTTTGTGATGGAGTTGGGATATGATGTGGGAATATTATGGTACTTAGTAAAGTGAACTAGTGTTTTGAGTGTACAAAGCAGTAGCAGTTGACTTTCTGTCATTGTGAGTTGAGATGATGACAGTTTAGATGGTGGGTAGAAGAAGGTGAAGGTTTGGTAAGATGATGACTGCATGGTATATTAATGAAAGGATTGTTATAAGAAATTGAGAGATCAGGTTATTTTGAGGAAGGGAGTGGTGACAGATGGTCGTTCTGTTAAGGGCAATAGTCATTTTGTTAATAAAGTTTGAATTAGTAAGTTAGCATTAATAAGCTGTTCTTATATATTTTAATTTGTCTCTAGGTTTTTGGTTTCAATTCTAAGGTAGCACAGTCTCAGTTTACACTACGTTGTTACGTTGTTATGGGGAAGGGGGACTTCATTAAAGGAATGAGTTTAATGCTTTTATTGCTTTTAACAGAACCATCCTTTGCAACTACTCCCTTGCTCTAACCTGATTATATACAAATAATGAACGTGTTTAATGCTTTTCATTATACTCAACTAGGATCACTTGTTTGTGTGTTTCAATAAAGGATATTCCATTTTAACTGAACTGTGAACTACCGACTATTTTCTATTTTATTATTTTTAGTACATATTTTACAGTTTGATTTTTATTAGTGAACTAGGTACATAACATATTTCAAGGAGTGAACTTCACACCCTCCACACTGCAAAATTTCTACTTGGTTTATTTTCCAAATTATCTAACCCCAAGGACCAGAACAGCTTTGGTATACACCTGTGCCTTAGGGCATCTATAAGGTGACCCTGTCCATAAGGAAAACAGGGTGAATTAGTTATTTCCCATCCATTGGTCCAAACTGCATTTGGATAGGCTTAGGGAAGAGCTCTGCTTCACATGAATGGTGAGTCTGCCCCAGAAATGGGTAGTCTCTGAGACACATATCTGTCCCTTAACATGTTTTGCTTATGTCACAGACAAGGTTTAGATCCTTAGATTGGGTAATTCTAGTGATGTTTAATTTACAAACGTGTAACAAATCATTAAGGCCTCAGTAATCAGTAGGAGACCTAGTACATGTACAGGATTTTCAGGCAATTTGCATAGGATATGTTATTTACACACAGTATTCTTTTAGGGGGTAACCCCTTTGGCTACTCTTGCTGTTTCAAATGCCAGATCTGGTATATACCGAATGCATCATACTTGATTATTATAATATACGTATGGGTACTGATCATTTTGGTTCTTTGGGGAATTGAAGTGCTCATATGGACAGTTGCATTGATAAGCAATTTTTAATTTTGAGGAGAGTGCTCAGTTTTCTGATTTAGTCAGTAAAGGCAGTTATGTTTTTGGGAATAATCAATATTGTAAAGGGAACCTGAAATGCAAAGATATTAAACAATGCAGATGAATGTGTCGGGGTTAAACATGTTGAACATTTTATTTATAATCTCATTGATGAAATCTTAAATGATGCAGAAATAAATATTTTAAAGAAATGTTAAGCCTTTGCTCTGGTCAGATGTGGAAAGCTAAGTTCTGCAATATGTGATTTTAAATTATATGTACATAGAGTAAACCTGAAGTATATTTTAAAGTATGAAGTGTTTAAAATAAACTGTTAAATACAAAAGGGGAAGTGTGCTCACCCCAACTGTCAATGTTACTTTGGCTATGTTTAAAGAGACATAGAAGAATTTAGAAAAGGTTTACAGTTAAAAATAAAAAGCCAAGGAAATTTACAATGTAACTTATAATGAATGGAAGGTATTAGAAAAGTTAAATAAGGAAGGAAGTCTGAGCTATATGAAAGCTGATAAGGGCCCTTGAATAGTATTCATGAGCAGTGTGTTATATGAAATGAAGATAAGTGACATATTAAGTGATGAAAATAGTTATATGACTGTGGACAAAAGAACATTTATTTAGCTTATCAACAGAAAGACTTGGTGCTTTTAGATTTAGTACACAACAGCAAATTAGACAACAACACATTATATGACTTATTTAAAGTTAAATTTCCATATTTGTTTTTGGGAGGTGGAGGGGGATATCATAAATTCATAGAGACACACAAATCTCCCATTTAGACAGATTATTTCATCCTCTGGGTCTAAGATGGAATACAGCAGTATTTCTTTGTATGAAGGTTTTAAAGATATGGTTATTAAAACTCTGTCTTATTTAAGAAACAGCTAGATTTTTTTTAGATTGAGAGAATCTCCTGTGACTCAAGATACTCTTTTCCCATGATAGACATGACGTTTTGCTATACTTGTTTACCTAAGGAAAATGGTCTGGCCTTAATAAAATCATTTTTATTTCTCCACTCATATTTTGCTACTCAGTTTATTGAAATTCTTATACATTTAACTGATTTAACTTGATAGTAATTATTTTTATTTTAATGATAGCATATTTATGAAAATTAAAGGAGTGGCAATGTGGATCAGCATGGCCATTTCATACACAAATCATATACCTGCACAGTGGGATGCTGACATTATTTTTAAAAGTGCATTTTCTGATAATATTATTATATATAAATGTTTTATATATGGTATTTTATTATTCGGGATGATAGTGAAAACAATTTTTGGGAATTTTATGAATTATTTGAATAATAACACTATTTTTAAAACATTTACATTTAAGTAGTCAAGGATAATGATTATTTTTTTAGATATAAATCTGAAAGTTGATATAATTGCTGGAATGATTGACTCAGGGATTTACAGGAAACCAGAATTTGTTAATATGTATTTCTACACTACTAGCACTCATACAATGTATAATAAAGAGAATGTTATTAAAAATCAATGCATTAGACTACTAGAGTCATCTGTAGGGAAGATGAGTTAAAAGATGAACTTGAGAATGAAGGTCATGTTTCTTGAATGAGGCTACAACTTAGATTTTATTAAAGGAATCTTTAACAGGATAGAGGAAGAGAGAGAGAGAAAAAGCAAATGGATCCCCTTATTAAAAGAAAAAAGTGAAAGTATCAGAAGAATGAAAAATAGCAGATTTTTTGAAATAAAACAAGCTATTTTTGGTAAATGGAAAATTATTGAAGGTAATGGTGATTTATTTAAGAGATCAGGCTCAAAATCATTTTTTTTTCAATAAGCATAGTGAAAACTTAGAAGACAGTTTGGAAAAATACAGTTATAATAGGGGTGAAGAAAAAATACAAAACAACAAAAAAACTTTTCTGTGTAGTGTTTGTAAGGCATGCTGTTTTATTTGTGTTGGGAACTATGTGCTCTAACAATTTAGGTAGAAGCTATGATCCACCAAGGTGGTTTAACTGTAATTCTGAAAAGGTAGCTTATACTAGTATGTATCAGTTTTTTTTTGTAGGGAAAACCAAGAAGAAATTGATATCAAGAATTAAAGAATGCATTAATGGCACTAAGAACAGTGATCACACAAATGCACTGTTTCAGCATTCAGTGGAATGTCTGTCTTTTAAGAAGTGCTTATTTTTTTTTGTTTTAGACTATGTGCAAGACATTTTCAGAGAAGTGAATTTTAACAGTATGCTGGGCAAGAAAGAACTTTTATGGCAGATAAAACTGAATGTGGGAAACAAGACAATGGGCCCGATTCCAAAAAACTTGTTCACGTACACTGAGAGCATGTGTTTTGGAATCTAGTTCCCATTATAAGCCTGTTTATAAGACAGACCTTACATTGAAGTAAGTCACTTACACTAAGAGCAGGGGGGGGTATTCAATAAAGCCTACATGGAGTACTTTTTTGTGTAGGCAGAGTGGCATGGATATAACATGGAAACCAGCAGCTGTGCAATCCAGTAAACAGAGCCGAGGTGCATACACAAGTGTGTGGACACGGAAGTGTCCATAGCATGCAAATCACCTCATAAGCAGGTGAAATGCATGCAAATGAGGGTTTTTTTGCAATCCAGGAAGCAGATAGGCATCTATGCAGAAGCCGTGTTTGTGTCAGACATGTACATGTAAAATATCTGTGTACAGAAAAGGAAGAAAATTGAACAGGGTCTTTAAAAGCCCAAGTAGAAGGTCAGAAATGTCATTGTAGGCACAAATATGTGTAAAACTATGCCCTGTGAATCCAAATACTAATGCAAAATAATATAAAAATAATATTTTTTTAATACCTATATTATGTTTGCGCTGCACACAGTAAAGTGCAAACATGCCATTATGCAAACAATAAAATATTAAAATGTTTAAAAACTAAAAATAAGACATATGTGAAAATAATGCATTATAGTGCCTTGCATGCAGTATGTACAATGGTAGATATCATTGGTGGCTAAGGAGGCAGGACCTGGAATAGTGAAGTATCCAGGTTATGTGCAAGGATCTGTATGCAAATGAGCTGGGGTTACCGAATAGCAAAAATGGGCCACTGTGTCCGCAAATAAAACCTGTGTAGGCCCAGAACCATGTTTGTGTCTGTATAACAGGTAGCTGACATTAAAAAGGGGGTGTGTCACTATAAGTTTAAGTGGATTGGAGCTCAGCGGCACCCGTTTGCATGCCGCTCAGCTCAGCTAAGCAGGGGTGTGTGTCTAGTGCTGCTCAACTTTGTTTAACTGTGGGGTACATGTTTTAGCTTGTTTAAGCTATGCTGAGCATGTCTTTGCATGGGGGTGTGTCCAGACTGCTGAGTGGTGTTTACACCAGTGCCGTGGGTTTGTGTGCCATGCCGCAATGCTTAGCAGGGAAAGGGTTTTAAAAAAAAAAGCCAGTCATGTATAAATGACTGATAAGCCATGTTCCACTGACACTGGGCCATTCAAACTCATCAGTGGTATACCTGGCAGGTGGAATGCATCATAGTTAGCCAATCACACAGGCTGCATCTACAGCAGACAACTAGAAAGTATGCATACACCCCTCAATCTGATTTTTCCCACATACTCTGCACCATTGGAGTACACACTTGGGAATTGTAACTGACAGAATGCTAGCGGATGCTGCTGCTCTGATACATCTGCATGTGCTAGAGGCTGAGGTCAGTGCTGATACTGACAAAAGGTCTAGACTGAGAAGGAGAAGAGAGTTCAGACCCAGAGTAACCTTCCAGGAGCTACACGAGCTGGAGACTGTAGAGCGCTACAGGGTGGACAGGGACATACTGCAAGAACTCACCGAGATCTGCTGCCCTCAACTCAGACCGAGAGTCAACAAAGGGGAACCCATCCCAGTGGAAACAAAGGTATATGTAGCACTTAGAATACTAGGTACTTTTCAAAGACCAAGAAACTGTTGCAAAAAAAGAGTAAAATCCCATGATTGGAGGAACTCCCTTGTCAGCCTCAGTAAGAAGCTGAGATCCCTCATAAAATCCTCCAAAGCTAGTTATGAAAACAAAATCGCCACTGATTCTAAAGACAACCACAAAGCATTCTAGCTATGTCAAGAATCTCAATGGCAACATTCAGATCTGCTCTGAGTTACAGCACAATGGCACTAAATATACAGAACCAATTGATATTGCCAACAACCTGGCAGATAGGTTCAGTGCTAATTTAACCCCCTCTCACACCCTAAAGGGCCCATCTCTATACTGAAAGAATGCAAAGTTCCTGTAATCATGGCTGTACAGGTAAAAAGCACACTCCCCAAAGCCAAGAACACAGCATCCATGGGACCTGACAACATCCCAGGCTGAGTTCTACATGAACTGCAGAATGAACTGGCACCCCACCTAAGCAACATGTTCAGTCATAGCCTCACCTCAGGCTTTGTGCCCACTGAATGACGCACACTGACGGTTATCCCACTGCACAAAGGGGGAGCCACCACAGACCCCAGGAACTACCTCCCCATTACCCTAACGAGCCTGGTCTGCAAGGCCATGGAACGTATCATCATGGATCTTATAAACAAAGACATTGGTAATCTCAAAACTCTAGACCCCACCCAGTTCTGGTTTGTAAAAGACAGATCATGTCTCCTAAACCTGATAGACTTCTTTGAAGCAGTCATCAAAGCCGTATATGAGGGTAAGGTGGTTCACACAGCCTATCTAGATCTTGCCAAGGCTTTTGACACCATCCCCCACTCTGGAATTATAGATAAACTCACTAAACTAGGTATAAATGCCTATGCCACAAGATGGGTTGCCAACTGGCTCACTGACAGAACCCACACTGTGAAAGTAGCAGACTTTAAATCCAACTTCAGTCCAGTGATAAGTGGAGTACCACAGGGTTCAGTCCTGGGTCCTCTCCTGTTTGGTATCTACTTTTCTGAAGAACAGGCTAACACAGAAGGTCTTTGGTTAATGAAGTTCACAAATGACTGCAAACTAGGAGACATACTCGAAACTCATAACGATGTGGACATCCTACAAAAAGGCCTCATGGAGACAGATACATGGTGTCAAAGCCATGGCCTCAAGCTCAATGCCAAAATGTGTATTGTCGTCCCCTTTGGTAAAAACCCTGTACCCATGAGCTACCACATAGGTGGTAGTATACTTAACAACTAAAGTGTGATAAGAGACCTTGGGACACAGGTAGTCTCTCATTTAATAATCACATTGCCACAGTAGACAGGAAATTCTTGTACATGGCACACCTCATCACAAAAGGTTTCTCATCCAGGAAAAAAGAGGTCATTGTTCCCTTCTACTCATCACTCATTAGATCCATTATAGAGTACAACACCCCTTTTGGTATGTACCGCACAAGACATCTACAACAACTGGAAAGGCCGCAGAAATGCCTCACAAAGAGGATTACCGGCCTCAAACAGATGCCCTACGCAGACCATCTTAAAAAACTCCAGCTTTACTCCGTTGCATATCGCCTACTCAGAGGTGACCTCTGCCTATTATACAAAGCTATGTCAAACCCAGAGCTGTTGGACATGCTCCACTTAAAGAAATCCCAATCCCTCTGAGCTACATGCTCTAGGTACCTAAACCTTGTCAACACAATAAACAGAACATGCTGGTGGGATAGATTCCTGTCCCAGAGACTTCCCATACTCTGGTACAAAGTACCAGTCTATATCAAACAAAGCTCCTCATTAGCACTCTTCAAGAAAAATCTTGACAATTGGATGGGAAATAGGAAATTCACCCTGGGGATCACCTCTGTGGCTGTGCTTGACAGGGGCATAGGAAAATAATTTTCTTGGGTGGCAAAAGCCAGGGAACCTTTCTGGCTAGGCTTATATAGGCCCTAGGGTCAACAGCCTAGTACCTACCTATGAACCTATGAACCAAATGGGGACATGATTGGGGTCTCACAGGCATCTTCAACCAGGGTACTCCACCAGCTCCTGGCTGCCATGCAAGCCCATACCAGTCAGCACATTTATTTACCCCACACCTCTGAAGAGAGGGTCAGCAGTATGCATCTCTTTTACTGTGTAGCACACTACTCTGAGGTACTGGGTGATATAGACTGCACTTGTATACACATCAAAGCACCGCCCGGTGAGGATGGTAGAGTCTACATCAACCGCAAGGGGTATCACTCCATCAACTGCCAGGTTGTGTGCAATGCCCAGGGCATTATCATGAGTGTGTGTGCCAGCAGCCCTGGCAGTTATCATGACTCCCATATCTGGCACACATCACAGCTGTACCAGATGTTTGCCAGGGGGGGGCATCCCAGACAGCCATCTACCGAGGAATGCTGGCTACGCACTGGAACCGTGGATGATGACACCCAACAGAAATGCATACACACCTACTGAAGAACACTATAATGAAGCACATGCACAAACTAGGAACATCATAGAGCATGGGTTTAGACTGCTCAAGTCACAGTTCCACTGCCTCAGTATATCAGGTGGAGCCCTGCAGTACTCTCCAGCCACATGTGCACAGATGTTCACAGTATGTGCCATGCTACACATTATGATCCTGCAGAAACAGCTGTGGCAGGATCATCACAGGGAAGGTACACACAGCCCCCCATCAGTGCCAAGTTCCCCACAGCCACACCCACAGGGGGACTTGGAGGAGGAACCCCCTGAGCCTGTCTCTGTAGGCAGACCTAGGCATGCCCAGTATGCCCTGGCCATGGCAAAGAGGCAATGCATAGCACATGCACTGACAAACTCATTCTGAATCACATACATAGTAAAAAGTATGCCAGCTACAACACACAACCTGTACCTTACCATGTATTGACTGTGTACTGCATGCATCCAGTAGAGTCAGCCCTGATGCACTGTTATATTAACTTTTGCATTCACAAAGTAAGTCACTCTCCTTTGCAACAAATGTCTGGGTTACTAGAGTATGCTCGCATATGTATGGACCTAATGCATGTATGCAAGGGAATAAAGTGGGCTACCAGGCTATGTGCAAACAACTAACAGCTATGTGGGACAACAGGACCACTCCGTCCAATACTGGCTGCCCCATAATATGCAGTAGGCCACAAGACAGCAAAACACACTGCAGTATGTAAGGGAAATAACAAACAGTGTGGGCATAGGACAGACACATGACTGCTAATGCTAGAGTCCCCTGCGCCCAACACAGCTGTGTTCCCATACAACTGCAGTAACAGTATGTTTGCAAAGTTATAGCAGCAGACCATACAATCCCAGGGCTGTCTGTCCCAAACAATCTGGTGACATGTTCCATTTCCACAATATGCAGGGGTCAAAGTGTTATGTATGTCGGTTGTTGATAAGTGTCAGGAATTAAATATTACTGTTTGGTGGCTGGTGTGGCTTAGTGTGCTAAGTACATTATTATGGTTGATGGTGTTCATGGTTCAAAGCTGGCTGTGCCTGCAATTTTGCATGTGAATACACCTATAGTAGGAGTCTCACAGATTGTTCATGTGTCAGTATTTGTTACTGCAAGAAAGCTGGACAAAGCCAGGGACAGGGGGCCACAGCTATGGACATTACACAGCTCTGAGTAACCTAGAAGGTGGCTAGTATGACAGCAGGTTGTAACAAGTCAGAGTAGCAGCAGAATGTAAAGGCTAGCATGTAACTGTGTCAGTACCTACAACATGTCAGTGGGCACCATGTTCGTAGTATATTACCAAAAATACACCACTGTCTGAGGGGCAGAGCAGACATATGGGGCGGAATGCTGGACATCCTGCAAAACATGTACAATCAGAGGTGTGAAGTCTGTAACTTGTGTGTGGTGTTACATCATGTACCCCAGTCACAGCATACCTACAACTGCATACAGCAGTAACTATGGACAAAGCCAGGAAAAGGAACAAGAAAAAGGCCCACATATAAGGAGAAGGATGAACTAGTGGTGACACCAGAGAATAACAGGTCATGCAGTGGCATGGGTTCCCTGCTATGTATGGAGTCAGTAACTGAAATGTCTGTCAGCAGTTCCTAATGTCAATCTATAATGATTTTCCACTGATGTACCAGAAAATCACAATACTGTGTAAAACATACTAGACATGTGATGCAAAACCCTCTACAGTCTATTACAATATGTACACACCCTTGGTGTGAGTCAGTCATATATTACGGTCAGCACACAGCCGGGGAATCCCTTGGGCATTATATTAGGGAGGTGCTGGACTGGTGAATCAGGTGCAGCAGCCAACTGGCTGTAGCACACAAAATCCTGGACTGGACTACAGGTAGGTCTGGCCTGGAGTCACCTTGTAAGTACTGACGGTCATACTGGGCATGGTCCTACACTTAGCCAATTTCAGCCCATGTCTGATGCCTCATCTGCCTAAAGAACTGAGATGGGAATATATCTCTGTGCATGCAGACAGCTATCTATACCAATCTGTTTCTCCCTATCCCCATTAGACATGATTACTGTCAGTTATCAGTATGTGGTACATATATATATATATATAGACAGAGAGAGAGAGAGAAAGATATTTGTTTATTTATTTACATTTGTTTACCAAGAAATTTCAACTGGACATAGGTCCTTTTTCAGTGGATGCCCGGGGAGAAAAGCTCCACACAAAAATATATCAACAAAAGAGTTACATGAAGAAAAATTATTATACATACAATAGCAAACAATACAAGCAATAACTATATATATATATATCACTGATGTCAGACAGTGATGCATGCATGATCCTGAGCATCTATCTGGTGTTGCGTTCAGAATGTGCCTGTGCCTCCATGACAGACTGAAACATGCGTGAAGTCACTTGTGATGTAACACCTGTGACAGGTGGCGGATGGGCAGTGGTCGTCCTTCAAGCACCCTAGTCAATCTGCCTGTGTGGGACCTTGCCAGCTCTCTGGCTATGGCTAGTGTCTACACTCACTGATGCCATAGTTGTCACACTCTCCTATTTGATGCCACCACACTCTGTTGTCCGATATCTGTGGCCGCAGGGGACTGGGTATGTGTGGGCATACTGACTGAATATGGGGACAATGAGGGAGGAATTGGGATGTCAACCCATGGGACAGATTCAGCCCCCAACAACCCCACCTGTACTTCACTATGGCCACTATCATCATCAGAGTCCAATGATATAATGACGTCAGGTTGTGAGGGGGATACACTCCACCCCCCCATGGTCACTTGTGAGGAGGAAGACAACATAAGTACATTAATACCTGCACTATTATGTCTGGTGATCCACACGCACACATACAGGTGAGGTGCCATAACTGCATTATACATACCACATTTTATTTCTGATCCCATGCACAACACACAAGCAGACTACAACATGCACAGACAAGACAGGCCCTTTATAACATGCACTGCAGCTACATGCAGTTAATGTTGCCACTACTATACACCTGTGAGATAAGTGATATGCACCCATCTTTACCATACTATTGACCCCTGTGTAGCAGACTGCATAGACCTTTACAAAACTAAGTTCAAATATGCTATAGCTCCTGCAAATATACTACTGAGATTACAGATTTAATGCACTTCAGTTAACCCCTCCAAAACTGAACATACAAATATTGTACTCTGACTAAGCATATCAGTTGAGTCTACAGCAAAATGGCAGCCCTTAACATTCTTAGGGTATATATGATCCATACAAAAACAGTTTCACACTCACTGGCTACAGGACATTGGACTCCGGCCACACCTGATGTACCTGTGGAGATGTGAGGGAGAGGTATTGTCAGCAAAAACAAATGTGGCATTGCTACAGCATAGTATGTGCATATATCAACTTTTACAGTAAGAAATGTGATACAGCCCACATTGCTGACATTCTGAGTATGTGTGCACAAGTGTGCATTACAAACACCCCCCCAAATGCAGATTGACCTGACATCCATGTACTGGTATGCAGAGGCTGCCACAATTACTGATATAGTATTACAGCGATGGACACAGGAGGCTTACTTGGATGCTCCTCTGCTGTGGAAGCTGTGGCACCCACCTCCACAACATATGAAGTGATGGATGCTTGGAAGCTGGTGGTTGATCCCAGGTTCACCAGGAATTCCTCTGTGGCTGAGAGTGGTTGTTCTGCTGCAGGCCTTCCATCAGTGGCAGCATGGTTCCTGGTCACAGCAGTAGCCCTGTGCCATGCAGAATTTATTATATCTATCACCCGGTGTAGGACCTGCTCGTAATTTCTTTCCTGTAACCCTACTTGGTTTACTGCTCTGACAAGGTCAGCCCAAAATGCAGCACATTGCTGATGAGTCTGGTGATTTCTGGACAGCAGTATGCTGTGATGCAGTTTGAGGCCATCCAGAATCACATCATTTTCTCCAGCTGAAAATGGCGGGTGCCTCTGTCTATACATCCTTTCTGAAAGACAAGAAGAGAGGAACACATCACAGGACCACATACTTTGGTCACTACTATGTACACACCCTGCACATCCAAATTAACCTGAACTATCCTCTGCTAACTCCCACATCATACCTCGCCATCTATCAACACAGTATGTATGTGGCTATCAGCAACATAGTGGCAATACCAGTCATGTCCCTGTGTGCAGTGACAGAGTGCATTGTATGTCTCCATTCCCATCAATGCATCTACTGTGGTGTGTCCCCTATGGGCAATGTCCCAGTACCAAATAATACAGCCACTGTTGAGCAAATAGGTGAGTGTTATTAAAAGTATATGGGGACAGTCCAGCAATATCTGTGCGATGCAATGACAGAGAACACTGCAAATGTGCTGTATAGTATCTCCCTGAAGGTGTCTAACTTCTGCAGTACACAGATGTTTGTGGAATGTCTATGTGTGCCTGATATTTGTGGTTGGGCAATACTTAGTGGTTAATCTCAGAATGTGGGGAATCTGGGTGTCACATGCCAGAACCCTCAGAAAACAATTATGCTACAGTAATATCTGTTACTGCATTCATTCCCTTTCTTTGTATAATCAATATGTACACTCTCTCAATGAGGCTTGTGTCCCCCCACTACTACTGGGTATGACCTGAAGTCTTGCTGAAGGTGGTCACCAGGTATGCTAGGCATAGCTCTCAAGCAATGAGATATGAATGTCGACTAAACAGTACCTAGCCGGAGTACATCAGGGACAGTCAGGGATACCTGTACAATGTTTCTATTCCTGTGTGACATTCACAGACTGAGAAGAGCTGAATGACAATACATCATGTGATATTCCAGCTATGTCCCACCATTACGTACTGTCAGTATTGTCTAACAGACAATCCAGTACATTCGTACAGGAGCTGACCATTGTAGGAGGGAGTGAGAGGGCCAGAGCTGTAATCTACATCACAGCAGGCAGAGTTGAAAGGCATGCCTGTAGGTGCTGGACAGCAGACTATCACCAACATGTCATTCCCAGAGATGTACTATAGTCCTGCTGTTGTAATCCCTATTCCCCATAACTGCATCCTTCCATCTGCATCCCATTACATGGAGACGTCTAGTACATACCTGGTAGAGTGCTGTACTCCTTTTTGTGCAGAAATCCTGAGGAAAAATGCTTCTGAAATCACAGTCTGTCTTGGTAAAGCAAGTCACAGCCCTGTTTACCATAAGAAGCTGCTTGCCTTTTGTAGGTAATGCTCATTAACAGGTGATTGCCTGTGCACAAATCTGTGGATCAGACTTGCTAATTGCATCAAGAACAGCTAGTTTGCACTTTCATTAGCCAATGGCATGGCACAACAGTGCTATATCTAAGGCCTTCATGTAGGCCTTGGCCCCTTTCCTAGTCTGTGAGATGGAGATTGTCAAGGTGTGGAGACTACAGCATTGCAGAGGGTAGGTAAAAATACTGTTCACTGTTGGGATTTATGTGGTATATCCACAGTTTTGCATGCTATGTTTGGCCATGTATTTGCAAAATATGTGTGCATACATGCAGTCTGTTACACAGTATTGGCATTAGCATGTGTGTTTGGATGGATATGATGTGTGACACTGAACTGACTGTCATGATTTTCTAACCTCAATCTGTACTGATTTCCCAGTACTTTGGCACAAAGAATAGGTTTTGTGAACACTGTACCAAAATTATGTGCAGTTGACAGCTATACCTGCTGTCCCAGGCCTCATGTACATCCATATTTATTTATTTAGCTGTGTACTGGTTTGGTGTCTGCATCAAAGATGGATGGATGGATGGATGGATGGATGGATGGATGGATGGATGGATGGATGGATGGATAGATGAATGGATGAATAGATGTCGGGATGACTGGCTAGCTGGCTGGATGGATGGATGGATGGATGGATGGATGGCTAGGATGTTAGAAGAAAGAAAAAAAAACAAATCTTAGTCTTTACTTTGTTAACGGCTGTAGAAGGGCTAATAACAAACCACTCTACAGCTGCATCCTTTGTAGTGCTCTTCCTGACCCTGTTCCTGCCTCCTTCCTGAATTGCAGCCAATTGCTGCATGATTTACAACACCCGAACCTAACAGGGAATAGGTCTGCCTGCAGGTCCAGGTTGGTGATGTAACTGAATTGTCGTGGAAATGCCAGAACTAATTGCTGCTTTTCATCAGCAATTCAGTGCGATTGAAAAATAGGTCTTTCAAGTCCCACTGCTTTGCACAGCAAGCAATGGGATAAGGTAGCTCGACCTCAACCCAGGAGTTTCCCGCTGATATTGGGATAAGTGGCAACCTTATCCAACAGTAAAAAAAAAAAAAAAACTAAAGTTTCTGATATTCTTACCTACCTGGGGACATTGACCTCTAGCTCAGAGTCATATGACAACAGAACTGTGATTTGCTCATTTTTTGAACTCACAGAACTCCACTATTGGCTTTATTTGATTGGATCCCTCATTATTTATTCTACTATAACCAGCACAGAGCTTCACCTACCCAAGTTATTTTATTTAAGCATCTGGGAAGCAGAAAGCCCAAACTGTGAGGAATAAGTCTTTGATCAAAATGGAAGGAAAAATAAGTTGAAAAGAGATGCATTCAGTATACCACCACTGTTGGGAGTCTCTCTATATTGTGTGGTCTGCATAAGAGCTTTTTTTCCCCTATAGGAGACCTGCAAAATCTATGCAACCTTAGAAATCCAGGTCAGAGGCTAAAATAACCTGTGTCAAGTACAAATAAATACACCTTGAGTTATAGTATACCCCTGTCCAAATAACTAAGCATTTCCCCATGATTTTGTAGTAACTCCAGTAAAACAGTAATCTAAACAAATCACTCCTACCCTGTGCTCATTGATGTCAAAATCATGTACCAGCAATTACTCACAACATCTGTAGCCAGTCTGATTGAGCTGGGTGTCTTAAAACAGTGTAAGAATTGTCTTGTGCAGTCTGATGATCATCTACTGCTCAAAGAGCATAACACAGTGTGTGACAGATGTACATTTATAATGTCCTTGGAGGAAAAGTCTCACACACAGTAGACCCAGACAACAAAATAGTCAGCTGTACACCACATACCCTACCTCTCCAAGGCCATCACCATATTCATATTTTATTGTAGGCTGAGGTTCTAAAGATTAACATGCTTAAACTTTGAAGACATCCAAAATGCAACACAAACACAAAGCACATCCAACAAGTCAAGCCTACTTATTCCCATAGCAAAAAAAGTCCAAAAATAATGGATGTTGAGCCCATAAGGCAGGCATCCATCCAAATAAACATTCTAGTTGCAGCTGTCTCCAATGTAAAACATATAGATGTACATCTTACCAGGCTGAGAGAGGAAAAAGTGTTGGTTAGTTGCTTGTCTAATAGCAGGAACCATCAGATCATACATGTACTTTTAAAAGCTTGAAAAACAATTACCTGTATGACTCTGTCGTAGGACATGTGGGTGTAAATGGCTTGATATGTACCTCCTTGGGCTATAGGAAAACTGACACAAAAGAACTTTCAAACTTTGAGTCAAAGGCAGGTGTGGGCCTAGTACTGTGCAGCATTCTTCCTTTTTCAAGCATGATGCCACACTATGAGCAAAAAATAATTCAGTTCAATAATTGGCTAAGTTGTTACTGTAATTCAAAGAAAGTCCAATATTTGTCAGCCTGGGAGGATATGATTGACAGACTATCCTGCTTCACTTTGGATGGTTTGCATCTGTCCCCTCTAGGATTTTGATTACTGGCAAAGACATTGACAACCCCCATAGTGCCTTTTTTAGGAAATGCCAACCTGATAAACCTACCAATACAATGAAACAAGCAAAGGAAAACATGAGGGTGTTACTGATCAATGCTAGGAGGCTAAACAAGAAACTTCAGTCCCTACGAATCCTCAACCTAGAGGATGTGTACATCTGTGTAGTGACTGAGACTTGGTTTAAAATGATGGACAGCACTCCTGCTATGCAGGGCTATAACACCTTCCACATGCTTAGACCAGCTACTGCTCAGGAGGAAAAACAAAGGTGGAGGTGTGTCAGTCTTCATGGAGAAGAGACTCACATCAAGGCTAGTAAAACAGCATTATGCACTAGAGCTTCTTCATACCCAAATAACATTAAGAAAAGGTTCTGTACCACATTAACTATCTAAAAAGCTCCCTGTATGACCTAAGAAAGCAACAATGCCTATCTACAGTAATTGGAATCACTCAGTATTAAACCCAGTGCTATTTTCCTAGGTGATCTAAACTAAGTATAGACCGGGAAACCTGCACCATCTCTAGTGCGCAAGCACAGAGATTCCTGGACTTTTGTCAATACAAATGTCCTGGAACAATTAGTCAGAGTATCCACAGCCTGAATCTTGTCCTTACATGTATGGGGGCTTCTTGCACAGTCCATTGTCTGTCTTAACCACTTGTTAAGTCTGACCATAAAGCCTTCTGCTTCTAAACAAATTGAAACCATAGACCCCTTCCACCCAAGGCATTATTTATGCCTACTCCTAAGTGATACATAAGCAAGTCCCCATCAAATTCAGTTAACGCTATGGAAAAGTACACCACCACACTATGCCAGCATGTAAACAGTTGCATAGATGCAGCTG
The DNA here is from genome assembly GCF_019279795.1 of Protopterus annectens. NCBI lineage: Eukaryota > Metazoa > Chordata > Ceratodontiformes > Protopteridae > Protopterus > Protopterus annectens. The sequence continues at coordinate 1,010,659,721 of NC_056746.1, read as the reverse complement.
TAGTCTGTAGGAACAAATGCATGGCAAATCTCAGAACTCCCTGATGGCAGAACCATAACATCAACAAGCTTTACAATGAAATGAAGAGACTTTTGATAAAAGTAAGAAAAGTAATTCCCAAAATGAAAGAGCCCTTGTCATTGAAATAAACAGACAACTGAGGAGCTTAATAAAATCCACCAAAGTTAAGTTTGAGACTAAAATAGTCATCCAAGCCAGAGACAGTCACAAGACCCTTTTTATTTACACTCATAATCTCAGAAGCGCAAGGCAGCATTGCGCTGAGCTGATTATGAATGATGTTACCTACACTGAGGCTAAAGATATAGCCGACCTACTCTCTGATAAATTCATCTGTAACTTTATAATGCTCTCTCTCCCTTCTGTCTGTCCCACAAGATATACTTGATACTGACTCACCTCTAGCTACCACACAAGAGCAAGACCTAAAAGTCCTGTAATAAGCTAAAAATACCATATTGATGGGTCCTGACAATATCCCTGGATGCATTTTAAATATCATAGAGCATGATTTAGCCAACCCCCTAACAGCACTGTTCAACTTGAGTCTCCATTTAGGTTTTTTGCCAAGTGAATGGACAATAGCTACAATCATTTTCCTGCAAAAGAGAGGTCCATCCACATATACAGGCAATTGCAAACCGATAAGTCTGACCAGCTCATATGCAAAGCATGACTTATCATGGAAGTAATCAATAAAGATATAGGAAACCTCCAAGCACTGGACCTGTCTCAGTTTGGATTTGACAAGGGTAAGTCATGCTTTCTCAGCCTGGTTGACTTCTTTGCAAAGATCATTAAAGCAATGGATGAAGGAAAACAGTACACACTATATACCTCAACCTAGGCAAGACTTTAGACACAATCCACTCATGCCATAGTAAAAAAGCTCAAATTATCTATGACATGATCTCATTTATTTTTATTAGAGGTAATATAACTATCAACCATGGGTAAAGTCAGTCTAGCACCAAACAGGTTATATGACCCTAAAATCAAACTAAGCAACCAGAAAATATAGAAAACTCTTCTATATTGCACAGCTTGTAAACTTGTAAACAAAGGGATTGTGTCTAGATCTAGGGATCTCATTATTCCCCTTTACTCAGCCCTTAATAGGCCAGTCATTGAATATAATGCCCTTTTTAACATGTATCTGAACAGACACTTGCAACAACTGGAATGTCCACAGAGATGCATTGCTAAAAGGATACAATGCCTAAACAACATGCCCTACATGGACCAACACAAAGCCCTGTCACTATACTGGATAAGGCTGATTTATAACCAAATGAGGTTAGTTTGAGCACAGAAATTGAAATTGTCTATGCTTAAAATGGCCCAGAAGTATAGCTAGCTTAGTACTTACCTATGAATCTATGAACCTACAGCATACAGAAATGGGGTAATTTGTTTGCTTCTTTACAGATAAACAGATTCAACCAAAGGGACATTTTAGCTGCAGTCTGGTTATATTGTCAAAAATATGCATGTTCTGTGGTTTTATGCTCAAAGTTGCAATATGCCTTTTATATATAGCTGTTAGGTGAAATTATGAAAATAAGCTTGCAACTTACTAATTTCCAATTCTAAATGAAAACAACACTATCATCTTTAGAAGGAACATGTAAAACCAAAATACTGAAATACATAGTGTAACCAGTAACAACTTCAAATCCCACCAGTGGAATATAATAAAGGCCTAGATGAGTAGTAGAATGTAACTAACCTATCAAAGCAAAGCTCGGTTTTTAAGTATGTAGGGGTTTCCTGGCATGAAACCATTGAAAATCTGAAAACAGCAAAATGAAACTCTTGGATAGCATCCCCTTCACAGCTTTAATTACTACAGTAACCACACTGATACTACAGTCCATAAATCCCATCCACTGTTTAAGTTACCACTGACTGATATGCATTATTATCCCGCACACCACTATATTTACCTTAACTCTTTATAAGTGAGTTTTCATGGGTAATTGTATGGTTCCGTAAAGCAAATTAATGAAAGCCAACTAACATGAGACTAATAGGTCGATTGGGTTGGCCAATGAACAATTTTCTGTCGATGAAGAATGACCACCAAGACATATGTAGTAGTGAGAGAGATTCAAACGGCATTATGAATGGGTGTTTCTTCCAACATAATAAATCATTCAGCAGCCAGACCATTCAAAGTTTTTGTCTTGAACTGATGGGCTTTGAGAGGTTAATCTAGAGTGAACCATGCATTATCATGTCCTGAGCTATGCCCTTCTGATGTATATAAACTCAGCTCAAAGTTTCAAATGAACATGTAATATAACCACAATACTTAGGAGTAATTCCTGTGGAAGCAGGAGTACTTTTAATTTCTAAACCTTCACAAAAATATATCATAGATCTAAGGAATAAAACAAATGTGTAACATTTATACAACCAATTGTAGTACACCCCCTCATGGAAATGTGATTTTTATGGACCAATTAAATGAGGCCTTAAGCTCATACCCACATCCTTGAAAAAAAGTAGGCTATATGATTCGCAGGAGAGGTGCATGATAAGTGAAAGCACACCTATCATATGTCTCACGATGCTACCACACCATTAGCAGCCTCACCCCTACCAAGCTGAACAGAGAATTGAAGTAGGCAGTAAACTGCTGGAGTCACTTTAAAAGAAGCAGGACACATAATGTGAAGATGGTAACCATTTGAAATATCGGGACTCTGAATGCCAATTCCTGTATTGTGGAGACAGGTTGGCTAAAAATTCAGATTTAGTATATACATGCTCAGAGATTACTATTTCTTAGAGGTATGGTGATTTCAGAGTCGTTATATATAAATCGGGGGGGAGTTCAGAGGGGACCTGCCCTCCCATACAAAAACAAATTTGAAGGAGAAGAGCAATGTTCGATATTCACTCTTTTCATGCATTGTCATTCTTTTTTCGACTTGTTGAGACTTGGCATTGTGAGCCTTGATGTTTTTAATAGGGAGCCATGTATTCTTAATATGCTAATGCTGAGATTGTACCTGCCTAGTCCACTATATCCAGTAGTAAATATAAGCCTTGTAGTGCTAGGAGACAAAGAGACATGGTCTTATTAAAATGTCTGTGCCAAACCCTAACTGTGGAATCCTGTTAGGGTTGATATAATAAGGTCCAAGGTAAAGAGCATTACAAATGTCTAGTTGTATCAAGACTATTACATGAACAACTAGTATCAAAAACTAGCAGCAATCAAATGTTTAATACAGGAATATTTTAAGGATCATAAGAAAAAAAAAAAACTCCTGTCACAGGTAGCATACTTTAAAGAAAAACTGCCAGATCATATAAGTGATTTACAAACTCCAGCCTCTTTTTCTCATAAAGAATACAGAGCAACAGCTGGTCACTGGGTAAGATATGCAGTGAAAAGCTTTGTATTAACCAGACTGAGTTGCAGGCACCTAACAGTCATTGAAGTAATTCTCCATTATAATGAAATATTATATACACACACCTAAGAAAGGAGAGGTACAGCTGAGAATCGTTAACATTGCAATAATATTTTAACATCTAATTAGCATCATCCAAAGGCAGTAGGAACACTGTGAAAAATAACCAAAACCAAAAGCGTGCAGGAAGCCACAACACAGCAAATAATTCCCTAAAAATTTCAAACCAGAGGTAACCAGCTATCCATCATCAATCTACAACCCCATTTTTCCATTTTTGCATATGGTTTCAGGGTGTCACTTCAACAGCAATAATCATCTAGAGCCAAGATTTACACCAACAGGTGACTAGTCCTGCTGCTGTAGTTCTTCCACTTCACACACCTGCATGCACACTCACACCTATGACCAATTTAGACTGTCCGGTTCAGCTAAATAGATTATGCAAAGGCTGGAGTGTAAAAACTGTGCTGAAGAGGTGTCCCTAAACTTTCACTGTCCTGCTTTATTTACTGTGCAAGGAGATGCAAAGTACATTAAAATTAACTGTGTGTATATTTTTTTCTGTATTTTTTTCTCTTGCCTTTCCAAACATGGAGAGTTAATAACTGGATAGTGCAGTAGTGAGGCACATTTTGGTTTTGTTATAAAATATAACCCCGCAATATTCAACATTTGATGTAACGGATAGCCATTGGCTGGACTCTTTCAGCAATGTTACAGCTGATTATTACGCTGATAAAATGCAAAGAAACAAACATATAAACAAAGGTAATTTTATTACTGAAATAAATTCTTGAGTGTGAAATCATAAAGGAGGAGTGTCCTTTTTTCAGGGTTTGGATTGTAGAAATCTGCTTAATATCGATCTAAATAACCTGTGGAGGTATATATCATTTTCTTATAAACTCGTGTTCTGTAGTTAATTCTCCCCTTATATCTGACTGATCCCCTACAGTTTGGTGTGTCTGGGAAAGTTTTACACTTCTGTTGCTTCCTGAATGAGTGATTGAGTCATTACTTTTATGTATTCAAAGACCTGGCTATGCCATGAGAAGATGCCCACCAGGCAAGGAGGGAAACACAAAACAGGTAATAAATCAAAATCAGCAATGCAATAACAAAGGCAGCAACACAACCAAGCTTAAACAAAGCACTAACAGATGTCACATGCCAACATATGTTCTGAAATGAATTCATGTACAGACTCCAGTTTCTACCATTTTATTACTTTTTCTGTATCTGCATTTACTCTGATTTATTAATTTTTTCTGTCAATGATAGACACTACTTAAATAATTCAACAAATAGCTATGTTTTCAGAAAAAAAGTGATTTTAGACTTTTATGTTACAAAAGAACCATTTCTTTGTTTCTTCAACATCAATAATTAAGATGCTACCAGTCTCTAGCTCTGAATCACTCATTAGCGTTTAGAGCTGGAACACAGCTAAGCTTTGGGAATTGCAGAACAAATGAGATGAACGTTGTTCTATCACAAATTCAGGGAAGAAAGAAGAGCCGGCAGTGTGTGCACATCACATGCTCATATTTCTCTTGTGAGCCTTGTCTGATGCACTGATCAGAAATATTTTATTGTGAGCAGACACAGAAAGAGAGAAAGAGGAAGAGAGAGAGAGACTTCCTTTTGATAATTGTTGTGCCATATCAAGGGTCCTAGCAGCCCCTGAAAATGCTTGCATGTAAAGACATCAGAACCTACTATGGCACTGTCTTTCATGTTTATTATAAGAGCATAAATCAAGACAGACACTGTTATGCACAGGACACATGCGGCAATGCAGTAGCTAAACTGCGGAGTGCCAGGAGATAAGCTTCGTATTTGTCTACACAGACCATAAAACCCTTATAAAATTACACAAAAAGGCTTCAGACACACTGTCAGGATCATGTATGCTTACAACACCCAACAGGTTTGTATATGCCCCATAATATACAGCACCATCTTGTTTCTGTAGTTTAAGCCCACAAAGTATATATGTCAGTAGGAAAACCTGCAGTAGCAAACCAGCAAAATGAAAACCAAATGTGCATAATGGCACAAATCATTTAATCTGTTACATTGTTAAATAATGACCCATTGACATCATTGCTTCACTTCAAAAGTGCAAAATACGATTAGACTTATAACTGCTTGTACCTAAATTAACAAAAAAAATGTTGCTCTGTCTCACTCTAAAAATTAATACTTAAATGAGCTCCTGTCACATTACTCTATGAATGTCTGAGAATATTCCTAAGTAGCAGAATTAATGCTGTGTGCAACTCTGACCTGTTACATAGAATTGCATGTGGTACCTGACAGACTAAAATGCAAAGCCTCTTCATCCCAGTTAGTCAGAAATCTGGATTAGGATAAGTAACAAAACTGATTTTAAGCTGAAGTGTCTATCTAGGAAGACAAGATCACTTGTCTAGAAGAATAAGGCAACCAAAAATAGTTTTCAGAAGTACTGTTTCTTTTTTGTGTGAATTAATATCCTTGTTTATATATTTAATGAACCTACAGTGGTATAGACCTAGTTATAAAGGTTTTTAGGTGGGAAGGGAGTGAGGCAACCAGGTAGAGTTGAAAATTTGAATTGATGGATGTAGAGTCCACTTTATTTCAATATTTCCAGTTGCCTTCCAAAAGTAGAGGTAGAGTGAACCCTCCTTGTATTCCCTGCCCCTCTCCTTTACAATATTGAGTTTCATGCAGTAAAAAAATACTACATTAAGCTACCTTTAAACTATATAATAATAAGAAAAAAGTATTGATATGTATTTTTATGTACCATGAACTGCACAAAAACTATATATAAGGACCTAAAGCTTCAAGATGAAATGTGAGACCCATCCCATCTCATTTTGGGCCAGCTCAGTGAGTCCCACTTCAATGAAATCACAAATTAGGTCTAGGAACTTGCTGATAATAACCCAGCACAATGAATATCAGTTTTCCTTGCTCAGCAAAGACTAAGCAGCAAATGCCTAAACTATATAAAATACTACAAACAATAGCACATTAAAATATTTTTGCAATTTCATGTGGTAAGCTGTGCTTTGGGGCATCACCATTCCGTCCAGGTCAAAAATGTGTTAATTAGTTAAAAAATATGAAGGACTTGTTACTATCTTCTCAACCTGACAAAATAACTTTGAAACTAATTGAAGACAGGAATGAAAAGAAGGGAAACAACAAAAAAAAGCTCAGACACTCAACTTTCCATGATAGGCCTTTCCTAATTCAGACCACGCATCATCTTTGCTTGACTGTAGAGTGCAGATGCAAACTACTGACATGGAGAACATGGATAAATACTAATATGTCAAATGAGGAAACATATTTCAAGCGTTTTGAAGTTGAAATCATTAAGATAATGGGCCAGATTTTGATAAAATGTTTTTATTTTTTTAAGAAAATTAGTTATGTGTGTAATATGGCCACAAGATAATTGTCGTTTGGCATATTAATATTATATGCTTTTGATTTTCATGTGTTTGACTTTCTGATAAAGTTCATTTTTTATTTAGTGGACAAAGGTGCTAAAATTTTCTTAAATTGTTTTTACTGACATTTGGCATTAGTACATTTCCTCATTTGGCATATTAGTGGTTGGATTTTTGCTTGTTTATCCTAATCTTCCCACTTAGTTTTCTGTTGAGTTAGTTGTTTTACTGGTATGTATACTATGGAAGACAGTACTCCACCCCTTATAACATTTAATTTACAGAGTATCCCCATTTCATTTGTGTAACATTCTTGTTCAGCTTAGAAAAGTGACAGGGAATGTAATGAAGCAAAATGTGAGTGATCAGTCTTTGAGTGAACGTAATGCATCAAACAAGATGCTTTATAAGAATGTTGTTGTTAGTCTGGTATTGGATATAAATGAGACTCTAATACAAAAACATGTTAAAGATTTGACATTTTTTAAATAAAAGCCTATTTTTTCATAGTATGATACACACATTGGTGTAGGTGAGCCTAATTCCTTCTAAAGCTCACCAGACATTAACTCTATGATTTTTCCATTAAAAAATGCACATGAAATATGGAGCATTATCATTGGACATAATGTTTTTTGGCGGAAATAACAAGATGCAAGATTGCTTTGAAAAAACTTTTGTATAGAAATAATTTGCTATAATGTAAAATGGTGATGATTTGTTTGTTGAACTGAAATAATTATTTAACAAAATGTAACTGCAGTTAACTGACATTCTGTTAAAACATCATGAAGTAAAACTAAGAGAAATTAAAGCAGATCTCGATAAATTATATAACAACATTTTTAAAGATGGTTGGCATAAACAGCATTAATCTTTACTAGATTCAATTAAATAGGTATGATTTGATAGTCAAGGAACATAAAATGAAAAAAAAACATAAAAGAGAGATCTGTTGATGTATGAAAATAATATGGTTTATAGTAATAATTTTAAGTTGCATGTGGATGAGCAAACAGCTTCCATCCTAGATTTGACTGATGGTAGAGTCATCAATCAACCGGGTCATATGCCTGTGGTTAATACTAAGTTACCCTGATATTCTCTGGTATTGGCTAAAACTTTGCAAAATGGCTCCCTAACAGGTCTGAATTTTTCAGAGAACCAATTAACAATATCTTAGGCTTTTCAAAACATTTACATGAACAGCATCCGCATTTTTCAGAAAAGGGGAGGTGCAACAGTGAATTGAAGTCAAGTAAGAGTGGTGAACCGTAGAAGATAATTTTAGGCAAGCATTTTGAGACTGTTTCTTTTTGCAATTTGATAAGTAGGCATTTTTCAAACGCAAATATTTTGAGCAAAGTCTTTTTGTTTGCATGACTGTGCAGAATAAACTGAATTAAAGTTTTATGTATGTTCTTTAAATTTGAGTTATATATTTCATAGAGTTGGAAAAGACACTATGGGTGGAATTCAGTCAAACCTACATGAAGCGATTCTCCATGTAGGAATAGTATTGTGGCCTGAACATGGAACATAGACTCTGAGCGATCCAGGAAACAGGGCTGGGGGCATGCACGCGGACACAGTGAGGACATGGAGCTGTCTGCAGAATGCAAATCACCTCATAAGCTGGTGAAAATCATGTAAATGAGATGAGTTTGTGATTCATCAAGCAGAAAGGCACCTGTCTAGGTGCTGTGGCAGTATAAAAAATGCAAGCGGTTACAAGCCGTGTACCAGAGTTTAAATTTTAAACAGGGGCTGTAAAAGCCCAAAAAAGGGTGGATATTGCACAGTAGGCATGCAAATGGCCAAAAGTATGGCCAGTGAGTTACATTTTTTTTAATACATATTTTACATTTAAGCGACGTGCAGCAATGTGCAAATGTTGTTTTGCAAAAAATAAGTAAATATTGTAAAATATGAAATTTACACATATGCAAAAGGATTGCATTATAGTGCCCAGCATGCAGAGTCATAAAATGGCAGGTTACAGTGGTTGCTAAGGAGATAAGCCCTGGTGTAGTGTTGTATCCAGGGTATATGCAATTAGGTGTATGTAAATGAGCCAGGGTTATTGAATAGCAAAAAGGGTCACCGTGTCCATAGGTACTAACAGTGGCAGGGCTAGAACTGTGATGGTGTAGGCAAAACAGATAGCTAACATCAAAAGGGGAGGATGTCACGTCATGTTTTAGTGGATTGGAGCTTAGCAGTACCTGTTTGTGCTCAGCTAAGCACAGCTAAGTGGGGGGGGGTGTCTGAGGCTGCTAAGCTATGCTTAGCTCCATGGCATGTGTTTTAACTGGTTAAAGAAAAGCTAAGCATGCCCGTATACAGGGGAGGGTCCAAACTGCTGAACAATGTTTACATTAGCACTGCAGATTTGCACAGCAAGCCTCAGTGCTTAACAGTGCAGGAAATTAAAAAAAAAAACAAATAAATAAAAGGAAATAGCCTGAGAAAGCCAATCAAGTATAAATGCTGGATAAGCCTGAGAAAGCCAATCAAGTATAAATAATGGATAAGGCCTGTTCCACTGACACTGGCCCATTCAAACCCCTCAATGATATACCTGGCAGGTGGAATGTATCATAGTCAACCAATCAAACAGGCTGCATCTGCAGCACACCAGTATAAAGTGTGCATACACCCTTCAATCTTCTTTTTCCCACATACTCTGCACCATTGGAGTACACACTTGGAAATTGTAACTGACAAAATGCTAGGGGCTGCTGCTGCTCTGCTGCATCTGTATGTGCTACAGGCTGAGGTCAGTGATAATGCTGATGCTGACAATAGCCCCAGACTGAGAAGGCAAAGAGTGTTCAGGCCTAGGGTAACCTTCCAGGGGCTACATGAGCTGGAGATAGTAGAGTGCTACAGGGCGGATGGCGACATACTACAGGAACTCACCAAGCTCTGCCGCCCTCACCTCAGATGCAGAGCTAACAGAGGGGAACCCATGCCAGTGGAAACAAAGTAAGTATAGCCTTAAGAATACTAGCTACAGGTGCTTTCCAAAGACCTACTGGGGACATGACGGGGATCTCACAGGCATCCGCATCCAGGGTACTCCACCAGTTCCTGGATGTCATGCTAACATATGCCAGTGAGCACATTTATTTACCCCACACCCCTGAGGAGAAGACCAGCAATATGCATCTCTTCCACCATATAGCACACTACCCAGAAGTGCTGGATGCCATAGGCTGCACTCCTGTGCACATCAAAGTACCACCCAGTGAGGGGGGTAGAGTCCATTTTAACTGCAAGTGGTATCACTCCATCAACTACTAGGTCATAAGCAATGGCCAGGGCATTATCATGAATGTGTGTGCTGGCAGCTCTGACAGTTATCATGACTCTCACATCTGGCATGCATCAGACCTGTACCAGACATTTGCCAGCGGGGACATCCTGTACAGCAATCTACTGGGGGATGCTAGTTACACACTGGAACCGTGGATGATGACACCCATCAGAAATGCACACACACCAACTGAAGAATGCCATAGTGAGGCACACACACAAACTAGGAACATAATAGAGCACGTGTTTGGGCTGATCAAGTCACGCTTCCGCTGCCTTGACATATCTGGTGGAACCCTGCAGTACTCGCCAGCCACATGTGCACACATGTTCATACTATGTGCCATGCTACACAATATGATCCTGTGGAAACAGCTGCAGCAGGAACATTACAGGGAGGGGACACACAGCCCCCCACCAGTGCCAAGGTCCCCACAGGCACAGGGGGACTCAGAGGAGGAATCCCCTGAGCCTGTCCCTGTAAACAAATGTAGGCATGCCCTGTATGCCCTGGCCTTGGCAAAGAGGGAACACATAGCACATGCAATGACAACCTGGGGACCCAGGGACTGACACTTCACTCTGACTCATAGACATAGTAAAAAGGATGCCAGCCACACCACACTACCTCTACCTTTCCATGTATAGGCTGTGTACTGCGTGCATCTGACAGAGTCAGCCCTGAAGCACTGTCCACTCAACTGCTGCAGGCACAAGGTAAGTCACGCTTAATGACAAATGAATGAAGGAGCAGACTGTGGTAGCATATGTATGGTATTGCTGCATGTATGCAAGGGAATGGAGTGGGCTACCAGGATAGCAGCAGACAACTAACAGCTATGTGGGACAACAGGGACTCTCTGCCAAATACTGGCTGCCCCAGAATATGCAGTAGGCCCCAAGCCAGCACAACCCACTGCACTATGTGAGGCACTTACAAACAGTGAGGACATAGGACAGATGCATGGACGGTTGGAGTCCCCTACATAATTGTCAACCTCTTAGAGAAAGAAATCTGTACAAAGCCATAACGAAAAGTGGGACAAAGGCCCAAAAAGTGAGACAATTGTTAAATGTTGCACTTACAAACTCAGAAAGTTGATAGAATAACAGGTTTTGCATTAGCATGAATTGTCTGAAGGGTATGAAGTCTGAAACTCAAATATCTGTCATTATTTTCTAAATTCAGTCTTTAATGATTTGCCAGTAATTTGCCAAAAAGCCACACTTTGAAAAAGGGACCCAAAATATGAGGCAAACATCTGGACATTCTGCGAAACTCTGTGCAGTTGGGAGGTATGGTCCCCTACCCCCGACACACCCATGTTCCCATACACCTGCAGTAACATTTATGTTTGTAAGGTAATAGCAGCAGAGCACACATTCCCAGGGCTGTCACAATCAACTTGCTAACATGTTCCATTTCCACAATCTGCAGGGGTCAATGTGCTATGTATGTGCGTGGCTAATAGTGTCAGGATGTAGACTGCACTGACTGGTGGCTGTTGTGGCCTAGTAGGCTACATTACTGTCTTTGATAGGGTCCATGTTTTGAGACTGGCTGCGCCTACTATTTTGCATGTCAGCTACACCTATGGTAGAAGTTCCACACACAGTCGAGATGTCAGTATTTGTTACTGCAGGAAAGCTGGACAAAGCCATAGACAATGGAGGGACAGGGGGCCTCAGATATGGACAGTACACATCTCTGAGTAACCTAGATGGTGCCTAGTAGAACAGCAGGTTGTGACAAGTCACTGTAGCACCAGGAATAAAAGGCTGCCATGTAACTGTGTCAGTACTGAAAACAAGTCATTGGGCACCATCCATACACCATGAATGACAGAGTTTTGCAGAATGTCCACATGTATGCCATATATATATATATATATATATATATATATATATATATATATATATATATATATATATATATATGTTCCATTTATCATAACATTGCATTTGTCTGGCAAACTATTGGCAAACCAATAAAGGATGATGTGAAAACATAAATGATAGACAGTCAAGATGTAGACTTCATACCCATAAGAAAATGCAAGCTAATACAAAACTAGTCTACCAACTGTCTATGTTTGTAACAGCAATATTAAAACCCTGTCACCATGTTTGGGCCTGTGTCCTACTGTTACATATGGCCCTGTCCACATGTCTGGCTGTAAGAGTTTAAGAGGTATGGCCAACATGTAGCCTTATAACAGTGCAACACAAGCCATCTCAGGTCTGCAGCAGACATATGGGGCACAATGCTGGACAACCTGCAAAACAGGTACAGTCAGAGATACGAAGTCCGTAACCCTGTGTGTGATGTTACAACTTCTACCCCAGTCACACTATAACTAATTACATAGAGCAGCAACTGTGGACAAAACCTGGAACTGGAGCTCAGCAGGACATAGGCCTACATATAAGGGGAAGGAGGAACCACTGGCCAGACAAATGTAGAATGTGCAGACTACAACAATTCGTGCAGTAGCATGGGTTCCCTGCAGTGTATGGAGTCAGTAGCCAAATGTCTGTCAGCGATTCCTCACATTAATCTATATTGATCTGCCACTGATATACTAGGAAATCACAGTGGTATGTAAAATGTACCACACATATTATGCAAAACTCTGCTCAGTCCAATACACTTTGTACCCACCCTATATATGACTCAGTTAATAAGGATAGAACACAGAACACAGCCAGAAGATCCCTCAGCCAATATGTGAGTGAGGTGCTGGACTGTTTAAACAGGTTCATCAGCAAATTAGCTGTAGCACACAAAATCCTGGACTGGAGTACAGGTAGGGCTGGCCTAGAGTCCCACTGTTAGTATTGATGGTCATACTGGACATACTCCTACAATTAGCTAATTTCAGCCCATGTCTGAACCCACATCTGGCTACAGAACTGTGATGTCCATAAATGCCTGTACATACAGACAGCTATGTACATCTTAATTGTCTCTCCCCACCCCTTTCAGACATGATTACCCTTATCTATCAGTATGTGGCACATATAAAATATATCTGGATCTGTTGGGTGTGATATACATACATATATATATAGGTAAAATATATAACTATATCATTTATAGAGAGGCAGTGATGGGGAGAGAGAGTGTGTGAGAGAGAGAGAGACTCTGAAAGGCATAGAGTGATGTAGTGCTGCAGCCACTCATGCACCAATTACAACCAGTGGCACATGCAAATACTATGGTGAGCTCCATTGTGTAATAGTAGTTAGGTAGTGATTGTAATCTCACATCACCCACCTTGTGTGTGTGTGTGTGTGTGTGTGTGTGTGTGTGTGTGTGTGTGTGTGTGTGTGTATGTTTCTGTATCTATTACACATACAGCAGAATACACATGCCCGACAGGCTTATATCTGTGTAATGATCACCCATATTATGGCTCTGTGACTAGTGTCCTCCACAACAGTGGCCTACCTGTCATCATCCACCCCAACAGCAGTGGCAGGCACTCTCCAAACGCATAAGCCCTATGGCACATGTGATATGTATGTAGCACTATAGTGTAGACCGTTAGATAGCTAGTGGTTCTAATCCCAACAATGGCAACATAGTGATTTTGTGTGTGTGTGTGTGTGTGTGTGTGTGTGTGTGTGTGTGTGTGTGTGTGTGTGTGTATAAGTATATCCCCTTGTGGCTGTTTGTATTTCCTGTCGATGTGTGTGCAATGCCAATACATTTTAAGGCCTGTTAACTCACATTGCACTACTTTACAGGGCCTGATGATGTCATCCACCTTAGCTGCACCATTGGACATGCTCCAGCTATATCATCTCTGTGGTGCACGCAATAAGTACATAGCACTATAGTACATACAACCAGATATGTAGGGGTTGTAATTTCAATACTGGCAACTGTGTGAGTGTATATGCATGTGTATGTGTGAAGCATATCCCCTGTTGCAGTGTGTCTGTCGTGTGTGTGTGTGTGTGTGTGTGTGTGTGTGTGTGTGTGTGTGTGTGTGTGTGTGTGTGTGTGTGTGTCTGTGTGTGTGCGTGTTGGTATATCATTTTGAGGCTTGTTAAACCCCATTGAACTACTTTACAGGGCCTGTTGATGTCATCCACCTTAGATGCACCATTGGACACTCTCAAGTATATAAGCTCCATGGCGCACTATAGTACATACACCTAGGTGGGTAGGGGTTCTAATCTCAATACTGGCAGCTGTGTATGTGTTTGTGTATGCATATCTCTTGTAGCATTGTGGCTGTCTTGCCTGTGTGTGCAATGGTTATACCATTTTGTGGGCCTGTTAAACCCCCATTGGCAACCTATTCAGGGCCTACTGATGTCATCCACCTTAGAAGCACAGTTAGTCATTTTCCAATACAATAGCACTGTGGTGCTTGCAATACATATGTCAGTCTATAGTGTACATAACTAGATAGGTAGGGGTTCTAATCTCAAAAGTAGCAAATCTGTGAGTGTATGTGTGTTTTGAATGCATATTCCCCCTGCAGCAGTGTGTGTGTGTGTGTGTGTGGGGGGGGGTTCTACTCTTAACAAGGGCAGTTCATGAGTGTTTGTGTGTGTATGTATATCCCCTTGCAGCAGTGTGACTGTGTTAGGGCCACCACCATACCTCTCCACACCTTAGAGCAAGACATATGGATAAAGCCATACAGAAAAGTGTGACAAAGGCCCACAATTAGGGTCAATCTTTAAATATTGTTCTTACAAACACAGAAAGTAGATAGCATAACAGGTTGTGCATTAACATGCATTTTCTGAAGGGTATGAAGTCTGAAATGAAAATATCTGTCATTATTGTCTAACATCAGTCTTTAATCATGTGCCACTAATTTGCCAGAAAACCACAATGTTATGACAAATGGACCTAAAATATATGACAAACATCAGGACATTCTACATAAATCTGTTCAGATGAGAGATATGGCCACCACCTTTCCCACACTGCAGATTTTAGTCCATGTTTGGCCAGGTGTGACCTGTGTAAACAACTCAAACAATACAGAGGTCCCAACAAACATTTACTAAAGTTGTGTAATAGTTGCATAAAGCAGTTATGTCACATCAAATCACCTTAATGTAATGAGAAATAGCATAAGCTATGGAAATGTGACACAAAGAAGCTGTCATACTGGAAAACCTGGTATGGTTTGTTCTGTCAACTCTCACAATACTACAAGAAGTGTCCTACATTGCACATTTGATAAGATGGCAACCTTACTCTGTGCTGCCCATGTCTGTGCAATATGTAGACATGTAGAGGCCCTGTGAGTAGCTGCTGTCCCCAGTGACCCACATGAATGCCATTTGCCACCACCGACGTCTGTAGGTACTGCCTAAGGCTGTGGTGACTGTAAGTAGTGTGTTGTCCGTCATTGACCCACCAACTGATGTTAACTCACTGCAATGGGGTCATACATTGGGAATGGAATGATGCCAAGGTCCTGGTGTCAAGCTGAATGCAGAAACAGTACCATTATACCGTACAGCAAGGACATGGCCCCACTATTTCCCACATCAACGGCAACCCCATAAACACACAACCTGCACTGAGAGACCTGGGTAGTCAGGTGGATAACACTGTTGCATTCAGCCATCAAGTATCAGCAGTGGTCAGAAAAGGCTTGTACGTGGTTCACCAAACAGGTAAAGGGAGTGCATCCAGACTAAAAGTGGACATTCCCTCTGTATAGTCCTCAGTCGGTACAACAATAATTTAGTACCATGGCCCATTTGGTATGTACCTATCCAGACATCTGCAGCAACTGGAAAGGCCATAGTAATACCCACAAAGGTAATCCATGGCCTCCAACACCTGTTCCATGCAGACAGCCTTGAATCAGAAGTATCCCACTTGGTATTGGAGAGGTTGTCCACAGGTGGGCTGTGGCATGCCTAGATGGCAATGCTGTGTCCAGCCCTTCAACAGTTGGCCTATATATGTAAGTCTGACTCTTCGTGCATTACCAGCATGGCAGGACTGAATCTGCTATGCGACATCAACAAAACCTGCTGGAGAGACATGTTTGTCTCCCAGAGGCTGCCCTGTCACAGGAATGCACTTCCCAGACATGGCAGAGTACCATGCAGACCCTCATCAAGTGCAGCCTTAATGAGTGGATGGGAAACCACAAATCTGTCCCAGGGGTTGCACCTGTGTCCCTCAATGACATGGGCAACAGGTGCTGATCAATGATTCTGTCGGGGATAAAGTAATGGCTAAGGTTTTAAGAACCCAGGGCCATTACTCTAGTAACCTTCTATGATCCTATGAACCTGCGATTGTACATAATTCCCAGGTGCCATGTATCAAAACTAGCATGCTGTGTCAAGGGGTATGCATGCAAGATTATGCCATCTGCCCCGTTCGTCCTTCACACACTATTCTACACATACACACCTAGGTATCATATACATATACAGCCGTACCTTGCCAGTGTCACATTTCTGCATTGCCACTATGCCATCCTGAGCTGCTGTATTGGCAGCAAGCCCCTATGATGTACACACACAGACACCTGCAACAGAAACAGAATTGGGTCTGGGAGACAACAGTCACTCAGCAATACTAACAGCAATACAGGATCATGGCACAATGGTACATACACTTTGATGTGTACACATGACAGTTGCTAGCAGACAGCACCTTAAAGGGCATAGCACTACTGCACTACAAACTGCAATTAACTGTACTATATTCACCCTGTGCATCAGACACACATTAGCATGTCCCTGCATTGATGGTATGAATGACAGGGATGTGGCACAGGTATAATCACATGCACAGAGTGTGGTGTGGGGTTGCCTATGCTACCCAGTTGACAATGTGTGTGTGTGTGTGTGTGTGTGTGTGTGTGTGTGTGTGTGTGTGTGTGTGTGTGTGTGTGTGTGTGTGTGTGTGTGTGTGTGTGTGTGTGTGTGTGTGTGTGTGTGTGTGTGTGTGTGTGTGTGTCTGGAGAGGTGCTAGTCAGCTGGGCCATGGAGAGGAGCTGTGTATGTCTGGTAGTGACCTGCATGTGATAGTGATGTGTGAGTGTGTGCATGTACACAGTCAAGCCATGTGCCAGCCCTACATGAGGGTATGTTGGACAGCTGTGGACTGTACATGGCAGAATGGACAGTTCACCATCTTTGGCCATGAACACGGGAACTGGTTCTGCCAGGAGTGGCACTGACACCACCATGCCCAGAGCCACATGCAGTACTACTTTCTGATGGTGACCAGTGTCCACTGGGTCTGTGTCCCTCATGGGGCTATGTGCCCATGGCCTGCCATGTTGTGGTGCGTAAGCACCCTCAGTTCAGTAGTGCTGGTGGTACAGCCACTATGGGAATATGTAAAGATATGTGAAGATTTTACTAACATAGTTTAGGGTTTCCTCAGGTAGTCTAATGTTGTTTAAGCTACACAGCTGCTTCTGACTGCCTCTGAAATCAAGCTCTCTCTCTATCCCTCCCAGGTCTTCCCCTGCACAGTGTGAGGCAGAAAAGAACTTTTGGCGACTACTCTACTATTCCCCACAACCTGTAAAAACAAAACAGGTCATTATCTGGTCATTTTAGTATAGACTTTAAAGTAAAGTATTATTTAAGGGTCCTCAGCACTGAATCTCCCTAGGCTTACCCAAACAAAAAATCCAAGCTTGTTTGCATATACTCCACTTAAACTACAGAACACACTCTAAAACTAAGGCAAACAGCTATAAGTTTTAAAAACAAGCTCACAAAGCATAGGAATTGAACCAGATGTTTGTTTAGGATTACTCACCTGCAAGTTAATTATTCAGGAGTTACATCTTGAAACCTGGGCTCTAGTGGCTTAGTAAACCCAGCTCATGAGCACACTTGCTGCTCGTCTCGCCGCTCCCCCCCCCGCCCTGCCCTATTCCCACCGCCCCAGTACTGATAACCTCCAACCACTCCCCTACTGTCCACTAACTTCCTGTACCTCACTACCGCCTCTAAGATCAACGGAATATGACACCACCCAGGAAGCTTATCATACTAACTCTTTTTCCCCTCCTACTTGTCCCTTACCTAGCTACCCTATAAGAAACCTGCTCTTACATAGGCTTCCACCACCCAGGCTACCAAACCAACCCCTCCCCCATAATTAACAACAGAGGCCATGACTCAACTCCCTACTCACCCTCCTTGTTAGAACGCTATGTAATTATCAAACCTACCAATATTAGGCCAAATGATAAACATTACTACAAACTTCTAATCAAAGCCCTCAAATTCATTACCACTCTGAATCACAGACTAGCCACAGATGGTGATATCCACCCCAACCCGGGCCCTTACCCTCCACTCAATTCTAATTCCACCCTATCCTCCCCTCCACTTCTCAATCTAAACTCTAGACCCTTTAACTCTCTTCTGACCTGTCATCTAAATATCAGAAGTGTAAATAATAAGATTCACAACCTACATGCCCTTTTAGCTACTTGTTCCCCAGACCTACTATGTCTCACAGAAACCTGGCTTAAACCAAAGACACACAGATAATCCCACCAGGGTATGATATACTAAGAGCAGACCAAATAACTCGTAAAGGTGGTGGTGTAGCCATACTCTACAAAAATACATTACAAATCTCCCTTGCCTCTCCACAACCCCTCCTAACAAACAATGCCGAAATTCTACTTGTAAAACTTCAACCAAACAAACATAAAAGCATAACTATAGCATGTATTTACATCCCCCCAGGACTTTCTCCACTGGTTAACTCAAACTCACCCCCAGGAATCCATAGTATTAGGTGACTTAAACATAGATTGGAATTCCTTCTCATCTAGCTCCCCATCTAGCAGCATAAATCTACATGGCTTTTCTCAGCTCATATCCACTCCTACCAGACTAGGTAAACCCCAAAACAAAGACAGCATCCTGGACTGGATCCTTACTAATAAAGATCCTGACTAGTACTCAGCAGGTACTCACCCAGAGGACATGAGTGATCACTTACTCACCTATGTTATCAAATTCAAGAAAATCACCCCCTTCTTACAACCATAAAAAAAATCAGGAACAATAATAAATTCAACGCCTCCATTTTTCAAACTGAACTTAAAGCCCACAACTGGACAATACTCAAGTCTCTTCCTCTTGAAGAGGCAGTTATCTACTTCAACACCACCTTCCTCAAGATTCTAGATTCCCATGCTCCAATACGGTCCATTAGAACTAAAACCAAAACCGCACCATGGCTCTCTAAGGAAACAAAATCCAAAATCCTATCTAGAAACACGATGTGGGTCACATGGCCTCTAAAGACCCACACTCCCACCAAACCTTCCGGCAACTTAGAAATGAAACTAAAAGAATGATCTTAAATGATAAAAAAAACTTTTTCCTCCACCTCCAACACAAACACCTTAATAATCCACAAAAATTCTGGGCAGGCTTAAACAAGTTCCTGCACCCAGGCCAGGCAACCACCCCCACTCCAACAACTTGCAAACAAGAGTGCCCTGTAAACATTGCTAACACATTCAATAGTTTCTTCACAGAAACTATACCATCCCTGGCCACACAATTCAAACAAACAACCAGCCCACTCCACTATCCATGCTAACAGAATACTACAACTACATCAGATCATCTATTTACCTTTGATCCAGTACCCATATCCTCTATAACATCTCTTCTTAAAAAACTAAAACCCACTAAGCTAGCAGCTGACCTTCTCCCAGCTGAGTTTCTGCAAAAAGCAGCTGAGGCC
The DNA here is from genome assembly GCF_019279795.1 of Protopterus annectens. Classification (NCBI taxonomy): domain Eukaryota; kingdom Metazoa; phylum Chordata; order Ceratodontiformes; family Protopteridae; genus Protopterus; species Protopterus annectens. The sequence goes on along the minus strand of NC_056746.1, from coordinate 1,010,639,772 downwards.
ATTTCCTATCCCGTCTCCATAATCATAAACCGTACCTTGTCAGAAGCCTTCATCCCCTCCATATGGAAAATGTCCCACATTATTCCTCTCCATAAAGGTGGTAGCTCACTAGAGCTAACCAACTACAGACCTATAGCTATACTCTCACCCCTGGCCAACAACTGATGGAACACCTCACCAAAAATAAAATTCTAGCAGACTCCCAACATGGCCTCAGGCCAAATCACAGTACCACATCAGCCCTACTATCCTTTTCTAATACCATCAATAACTTCAGAAACAATAATAAACTATCATCTGCTCTTTTCTTAGACCTCTCCAAGGCCTTTGATATGGTGAACCACATTCAACTCCTCCATACATTAAAAAAACTATCACTCAGCAATTCCACGCTGAAATGGTTCCAATCCTACCTGTCCAATAGGCAACAGGCTGTTCTATGGCAGGACAAATTATCCACATGCCTACCTGTTACACTTGGAGTTCCCCAAGGATCTATTCTTGGCCCTCTTCTTTTCACCATCTTTGTTAATGACCTGCCCACAATCACCCCCCATGCCACATGCATTCAATATGCAGATGATTCGACTATTATCAGCACTGCCTCCAACCTGGCAGACCTCACTGCTTCAACCCAAGACACCTTCAACCCAATAGAAAAATGGTTCTCAAGTCACAACTAGTTCTCAACCCCAACAAAACAAAACTACTTACTTTCTCACCCACTAACAAGACTCTTCCCCCCACCTTCTCTATTACATCCTCCAATGGAATCACTATATCAACAGAAGCTCACAGAAAGCTATTAGGTGTTACCATTGATAACTCCCTTAAATTTGACACCCATTTCAATCTAACCATCAAAACCGTCAATAAAAAGCTTGGCTCTCTATAAAGTAAAACACTTTCTCACTCCTCACGCTAAAATTACAATTGCCAGCACACACCTGCTATCAACTCTTTTCTATGCCTCCCCCCTCTTTACAAACCTAAACAAGACAACCCTTAACAAACTTGCTTCTTGTTACAATCACATAGCTAGATTTGCCACAAATTCCACCTTTAGAACGCACCACTGCACTAACTTGAAGCAACTAGGGTGGTTAGAGTTTTCCAGCCAACTCCATTTCAACCAACTCAAAACGGCTTACCAGATACTGTATCACCCAGAGAAAACACCAGCTCTGAAAAACATCATTCACCCCTATATTAACCTGCAATCTTTACGCTCCTCCAATAAGATCTTAGCTCAAACTACCAAAGCCAATAATTCTGCTGGGGATTCTCTATTCTCAAACTTTGTAGGTAAAATGTGGAACTCCCTACCGACCATGCTCACCTCAGAACCTTCACTCCTACAATTCAAAAAAAACCTTAAACCCCATCTCAATACTCTCTGGCAATATCCCTGTTCCAAACCTGATTAACCACTATCATTTACCCTTCTCTTACCTCACTATCCTTAACCGCTTTTTAACAAGGTTTGTAACTGACCTATGTTTTTTATATGCTGCTGTTATTTTTTTCCCAAGATGTGATGTATCTTTATATTGTATTTAGAACTCAACTATCTTCCTTTTTTGCATTAACAATGTTCATATGTCTGTTATGTACCTGGAGCTTTTCTCCCCGGGCCTCCGCTGAAAATGGACATGTATCCAGTCGGACTCTCCCGGTTAACAAATGTAAAATAAAATAAAATAAAATAAATAAATAAATGACTGTGCACAGCCACGTGAGCTCTCCAGCTGATGTTGTTGCTGACCTACGTCCACATGTCCGACACCCTACTCCCACATTTTCAAGCACAGACATTGCACAGTTAAGGATTGACAATGTCTCACCCCACCGTCTATCCACTATATCAGAAAAATGACTTAAGGCATCACCAATGCCGTGGATGAAGTCATGCATGACAGGCAGTGTGTCATCCATGACTTTGAGCATCTGTCTGGTGTACCGTTCACAATGTGTCTGTGCCACCATGATGGACCAAAATATGCATCGGGTGCAACATGCTGTGACACTTCTGACAGTAGCTGGATGGGCAGCAGTCTTCCTTCGTGCACCCTTGTCAATCTGCCTGTGCAAAACCTTACCAGATCTCTGGCTATGTCTAGTGTCTACAGTCACAGATGCCATAGTCGCTACATGCTCCTGTTTGATGGCACCACCCTCTGACTGTCCAATATATGTGGCTGCTGGGGAGTGGATATGTGTGGGCATACTGACTGTGTGTGGGGACATTGGGGGAGAAAGTGGGATGTCTACCAATGGGACAGATTAAGCCCCCAACAACCCCATTCTGTGCCTCACTATGGCCACCACCATCATCAGAGTCCAATGGGAAACTGACATCAGGTTGTGAGGGGGGACACACTCCAACCCTCATAGTCACCTGTGAGGGGAAGACAACAAGACTACATCAATTCCTGCACTATAATGTCTGCTGACCCACATACAAACAAACACACACACACACACACACACACACACACACACACACACACACACACACACACACACACACACACACACACACACACACACACACACACACACACACACACACACACACACACACAATACAGGTGAGGTGCCACAAATGCATTATATAGATCACATGTTATGACTGATGCAATGCACAACACACAAGCAGACCACAACAGACAAACACAAGACAGGCCCTTATCAACATGCAGTGCAGCTATGTCCAGTTAATGTTGCTAGTACTAGACACCTGTGAGATATGTGACATGTCAGTGTATGTGATGCTCCTTCACCTTAAACACAGTGCACCCATTTCCACAATAGTAATGCACCCCATTCATAGCAGTCTGCCTATACCTTCACAAAAATACATGCTAGTATGTTACAGCTCCTGCAAATATGCTACTGTGATTACTGATGTAATGCACTGCAGTGAACCCCTCCACAAGTGAACATGCAAGTATTGCAATATAAAAAGATGACCAACAGTCACCAGAGCTTAAACACAGTAAAAATAAAAAACACACACATCCTGAAATCGGTAAAATCAACCGTTTATTGCTAAATGAACAACTTAGCACTTTTGCCATTCAAAACTAAGGTTTCTTCAGAGTTGTTCTAAAATTTTACTCATACAGCTTATATACTGATAATTAAGTTGAAATAACATTCACCTACCAATGAATAACAATGTAAACATTTTTTTAAAAAGACAGTGTTGTCCCAAACTGTTGCATAACACCATACAAAAAAAAAAAAATATATATATATATATATATATATATATATATATATATATATATATATATATATTATTTCACTTTAACTACAATATTAGATTTGTAAACATTAAATTGTCTATATTTACACAATTAGATTATGCCTAATATTTAGATACAGCTTAATTGAAATAAAATCATTCAGACCAGGGTCCATGGTGGCATTTAACCTTAATTGCCAAAGGGATTCCTTGCCCTCCAAAACTAAATTCATTTCTCCCCTTCGTTCATTCATGAAAACCCTGTCTAGGACAAAAAATACAAACTTTTTAAAATTAAAGCATTTCTCTGAATATGTATAAAGTGCATTACGAGTGTCCTTATTCATAATAGCCCACGTGTGTTCACTTATTCTGTTCCTTAAGCTCCGAATGGTTTTGCCAGCATAGAAGCCGGAACAGTATAAACCACATGTGTAGTGTTGCAATTGCATCTGCCGGGATATTATAAAGAAGTATCATACCCTTGAATATGAACATAAGGTCCATCATTTATATACCTGCAAAAATTGCAACTTCCACATTTAAACATGCTTGATTTATACATTAATCTATTACTTTTCCATTCCAGAATGTTTTTCACATTCCTCCCCCTACTGAAAACTACCTGAGGCTTTGTTCCTAAAGTAGCTTTCATCTCCTGTTGGAAACATAATTCCCAACATTGATTAATAATGGCAACAACCATTTGACTGCTCTCGTTATATTCCAAAACCATGGAATTAGTTTTCCCACTTTCATTAATCAAACTATTGCTTCTAGACTCCCAGTTAGACAGTAAAATTGGAGAGAAAGTTGATTCCCTCTTCTTAAAAACTTCCTTTTTGATATTAATTAATAACTTTAAAGGGTAACCTCTTTCCAGGAACATCCCTATTAAATTGTATATCTCTTCCTGGAACACATCATCAATACTGGTAAGTCTTGACACCCTGACTATCTGCCCTTTAACAACACTTCATTTTTGAAAATGTGGATGGTTACTACTGAAATGCAGCAAAGTATTTGAGTAGGAAGCTTTGCTATAAATAGTACTCTCTAAACTATTGTCCTTGTTTGATAGACTGATATCCAAGTAGTTGATCTGCTCTTTGCCCCAGGTGCTAGTGAATTTCAAAAAATCTGTGGTCCCGTTAAGGTACTCCACAAATTCTTTAGCTTCCTGTTCATCCCCCTTCCACAAAATGAGGATGTCATCCAGGAATCTGTTGTAACTACAAGATTCTTTTGTAATACTGTGTTTGAAAAACATACTCTTTTTCCCATTCTAACAACACAAGATTGGCAAAAATGGGAGCTTGTTTGGCTCCCATTGCCACGCCAGCTGTTTGGTGAAAAATTTCCCCCTCAAATATGAGGAAATTATTTTTTAAAACCATCCCCATAAACACAACCAACAAGTCAACTATTTCCATATCAGTTACCCCCAGACTCACAATACTATTCCTAAACATTTCAATACCCCTTTCGTGTGGGATTACAGAAAACAAATTGACAATGTCAATTGTTAGGAAACTGTACTTAAATTCATCTATATTTCTAAATCTAGTCAACCTATTTAAACAATGCTATAAGTCCTTTACAATGTGATCAACCTTCTTCAACAGATGTTTTAGTTTATTGTCAATCTAAGCAGACAGGGGTTCAGTTTTTGAACCCCTGGCAGAGACAATTGGCCTGAAAGGTGGATCTGTGATAGATTTTGTTGGTTTTAGGAATTCCAAAAACGGTTGGTAAAACCGATTTGTCCTCAGTTAGAAATTCCTTTTCTTTCTCACTGATATGGCCTTCCAAACACTCTTGTGATAAAATAATATCTACCCATGAGTATGCCCTATTGACTTTGTGTCTTGAAACCCTTTCATATGTTGACTCCTCATTCAAAATCTGTTCCATCCTGGCTACATAGTCAATATGGTGCATAATAACTATGCCCCCACACTTATCAGGGGTCATAATTCTAAGATTCTTATCCATGGCCAAGGACCACAATAATTGATTTTCTTCCTTAGTCATATTATAATTGCGTCCCTTATTATTTATATTTTTATAATTACTAGCCAATAAACATATTTGTTTTTCACATAGTCTCTCAAACATGTCAATCTCTGTGTTACTCGGGGGTACAAAAATACTTCTACGGCTAAGAGAATTGCATTCTAAATGATTGGTATTCCTGTCTTTAAAAAACATTTTTAAATTCATTTGTCTAGTAAACAATTTCAAATTTAAAAAAGTTCTTGCAACGTCAAGGTAGGAACTAGGAACAAAAGTCATACCCTTCTTCAAAAGCATAAAATATTGATTATTTAATTCCAAATCAGAATAATTATAAATAGTAAAACCTTCCTGTTCTACCTTATTGCAACCTAATCCTACTTCTTCCAGCCCTGAATCACTATCAGTGATGCCCATCCAGTAATTCAAATGACCAATCACCTCCACTTCTTGAACTGCCTGTTGTTCCAAGACTTCACGTGGAAGTGACTGCCACCCTGGTTCCACCCCTGGGTTTGGTGCTGTTGATTCTGATTTGACTGATTCTTCAAGCATTTGGACCTTCGAGGGGGCTCCCCCTGTAAAAAAAAACTTCTGACCCCTGCTGCATATCAACCCTGCTAGAGTCAATGTTTTGCTGCCCTATATTATTAGAATACCCCCTGGAACCATTCCTTTGATTAGTATCATCAGTAGCATGGATACCCTTGTTGGCTACCTCTGGATATGCTTTGTTACTTTTGTGTTCATCAATGTCTCTCAAAATTTTATGCTGTTTAGTGATCTGTTGAAGAAGGTTGATCACATCATAAAGGACTCGTGGCATTGTTTAAATAGGTTGACTAGATTTAGAAATATAGATGAATTTAAGTACAGTTTCCTAACAACTGACGTCGTCAATTTGTTTTCTGTAATCCCACACGAAAGGGGTATTGAAATGTTCAGGAATAGTATTGTGAGTCTGGGGGTAACTGATATGGAAATAGTTGACCTGTTGGTTGTGTTTATGGGGATGGTTTTAAAAAATAATTTCCTCATATTTGAGGGGGAAATTTTTCACCAAACAGCTGGAGTGGCGATGGGAGCCAAACGTGCTCCCATTTTTGCCAATCTTGTGTTGTTAGAACAGGAAAAAGAGTATGTTGTTCAAACACAGAATTACAAAAGAATCTTGTAGTTACAACAGATTCCTGGATGACATCCTCATTTTGTGGAAGGGGGACAAACAGGAAGCTAGAGAAATTGTGGAGTACCTTAACGGGACCACAGATTTTTTGAAATTCACTAGCACCTGGGGCAAAGAGCAGATCAACTACTTGGATATCAGTCTTCAAACAAGGACAATAATTTAGAGAGTACTATTTATAGGAAAGCTTCCTACTCAAATACTTTGCTGCATTTCAGTAGTAACCATCCACATTTTCAAAAATGAAGTGTTGTTAAAGGGCAGATAGTCAGGGTGTCAAGACTTACCAGTATTGATGATGTGTTCCAGGAAGAGACGTACAATTTAATAGGGATGTTCCTGGAAAGGGGTTACCCTTTACAGTTATTAATTAATATCAAAAAGGAAGTTTTTAAGAAGAGGGAATCAACTTTCTCGCCAATTTTACAGTCTAACTGGGAGCCTAGAAGCAATAGTTTGATTAATGAAAGTGGGAAAACTAATGCCATGGTTTTGGAATATAACGAGAGCAGTCAAATGGTTGTTGCCATTATTAATCAATGTTGGGAATTATGTTTCCAACAGGAGATTATAGCTGCTTTAGGAACAAAGCCTCAGGTAGTTTTCAGTAGGGGGAGGAATGTGAAAAACATTCTGGAATGGAAAAGTAATAGATTAATGTATAAATCAAGCATGTTTAAATGTGGAAGTTGCAATTTTTGCAGGTATATAAATAATGGACCTTATGTTCATATTCAAGGGTATGATACTTCTATACAATGTCCCGGCAGATGCAATTGCAACACTACACATGTGGTTTATGTAGCTACTTGTTTATCCTGTCCCGGCTTCCATGTTGGCAAAACCATTTGTAGGTTAAGGGACAGAATAAGTGAACATACAAGGGCTATTAAGAATAAGGACACTCATAATACACTTTATACACATTCAGAGAAATGCATCAATTTTAAAAAGTTTGTATTTTTTGTCATAGACAGGGTTTTCATGAATGAACAAGGGGGAGACATGAATTTAGTTTTGGAGGGCAAGGAATCCCTTTGGCAATTAAGGTTAAATGCCACCATGGACCCTGGTCTGAATGATTTTATTTCAGTTTAGCCATATCTAAAAATTAGGCATAATCAAATTGTGTAAATATAGACAATTTAATGTTTACAAATCTAATATTGTAGTTAAAGTGAAATAATATATATATATTTTTTGTATGGTGTTATGCAACAGTTTGGGACAACACTGTCTTTTTATAAAATGTTTACATTATTATTCATTAGTAGGTGAATGTTATTTTGACTTAATTATCAGTATGTAAGCTGTATGAGTAAAATTTTAAAACAACTCTGAAGAAGCCTTAGTTTTGATTGGCGAAAGTGCTACGTTGTTCGTTTAGCAATAAATGGTTGATTTTATCGGTTTCGGTGTGTGTGTGTTTTTTATTTTTAAAGTATTGCAGTATGGCTAAACTTAGTTGTGTCCATGGAAAACTTGCAGCTCTTAACGTGCCTAGGATATAGATGAGCCATAACAAAACAGTTCCACACTCACCGGCTACAGCATGATGGACCCTGGCCACAACAGAGGTACCTATAGTTTTGTGTGGGAGAGGTATTGTCATCAGACACAAATGTGGCATTGGTACAGGATAATACCTGCATATATCAACATGTACAGCACAAACTGTGATACTACCCACATTTCTGACATTCACAATATGTGTGCACACGTGTGCATTACAACCCCCTTACAAATGCAGATTGACCTGACATATGTGTACAGGTATTCAAAGGCTGCCACTATGAATGCTAGAGTATTAATGTGATGACAACTGGATGTTACCTGGACACTCTGCAGCTGTGAAAGCTGTGCCACCCACCTCCACAACATATGGTGTTATTGATTCTTGTGAGCTGGTGGCTGAACCCAAGTTTGCCAGGAACTCCTCTGTGGATGAGAGTGGTCATTGTGTAGCAGGTCCTCCACTGGTGACAGCATGGTCCCTGCCCACAGCTGCGGCCCTTTACCGTGCATGATGTATGAGATCAGTGGCCCGGTGTTAAACATGCTTATAGCTCCTGTCATGCTGGCCCACATGATTAACCAATGCCACGAGGTCTGCCCACAGTGCAGCGCATTCTTGCTGGTTATGGTGACTCCTTGACTACAGCAGCTAGTGATGGAGTCTCAGGGCATCAGTTATGGCAGAGGCTCAACTTCTGAAAAAGGTGGATTCCTACAGTGGTGCATCTCACCTGAAAGACATGAAGAGGGGAACACATCACAGAACCACATACATTGCTTATCATTATGTACACACCCTGCACATCTACATTTGCCACCACTATCCACCGCTAACTTCCACATCTTACCCCGCCATCTATCACCACAGTATGTATGTGGCTATAAACAACATAGTGGCAATACATCATGCATTGCCCTGCTGATCTTGATGTTTCCTGCTACTTTCTGTATGTCCTATAAGGTGTTCAGATGCATTGCCTGTTGCACAAATTACTGCTTGTTCATTACCTGTCTACATGGTATGCAGTGGTGTCAGCCTCCTACTGTTGTATTAAGCACCTGGGCTGTAGGACCACCCCTTAGATCTCCCTGGCCTTCCTCCCTCAGATTCTGGACTATATGGCTGGACAATGTCCTACAGTTTCCCCTGCCAGTCCGGTTGATATGGGCATCCTGGTACAGTGTAGCACCTGCCTCATGTACACTGATGGACAACCATCTACAAATACCAGCAAAGAACACACTGTGTGAGAGATGCAATGACATTAGGAACCTACAGCCCATGCTCTCTCCCTGTCAAGCCTGCATATCTGTCCCCAAACAGGTTGTGAACACAATCAGAACACCTCACACACCACCCACACCTACACAACACACATGCACATATGCAGAGGTCCCCAACATATACATCCACAAACAAAGGAGGCCTCTGAGTCAAAGCCACAGATGAACACCACAGCCTTACACAACACATACCACACATGGCCATCCACCTGTGTCTCACAGCCATGCAGGTGTCACCACATGTCAAACATATTACACATAGGAGACGCCATTGTGAGACACACTGATGTGCCTCTCACCTGGCTGTTTATGTGGATGGTCACAGTTACTTGTGTGTCAGGTGACAGAATCTACCATATCACATATGCGCTGCTGTCTCTCACCAACAGGTACTGTCATGAATCTGTCACAGTCCATGTTGGCATGCCCGACCTGAGATGTACGTCCCTGGACTATCTCCAGTGAGACATGAGTGAGCACACTGATTACATGTCCCAGGCAGGTAAATCCCTAGCCTTATGCCGCATTCCGGTGTCACCCAGACTGATGCCGCAGTACATTCAGGAAATGATTGACCTTAACATGTGGCCTTTTATCCTGTGATATTCCAGGGGCTTCCAGTACATGTGAGTGTGGGATGATATGGTCATCAGACCATGATGCTTTGCCAGAGATGGCCTCCATCTGTTTCAACTGACCTTTAGGCATCTGGTAATGGTTCTCACCACCCCCCATAGTGCCTTCATTAGGAAAAGTGGTGAGGTTATCACTACCAACATACAACTGTCAGAGCAGCACACATTGAAGATCATGCTGCTAAAGGATAAGAGGCTACACATGACTCTGCCCTCAATGCAAGCATTCTTAAACCTGGGAAATTCTGAAATCTGTACAGTCACACACACATGGTTCAAACTGCAGAGAGCGCCCTAGCCTTACCTGGTCAACCATCCTATCATACAGTCATATCCCAAAGTGTGGGCAAAAATTCCATGGGACATGTGATTTCAGTATATATATGAGAGGGTTACACTTCATAATCTCGAATTACTGAAATCTCGAAATTCAGTAACCTGAGACCATAAAGCTGAAAACCAGAATGCTGAAAGTGCATAAGAGTGAATCTGAATATCTTGAATCCATGCTTATGCATTTCCGGTACGTCGCATGTTGTGTTATGGTGCCTGAAATTGCAGGTAAGTGAGGGTTTGTGTGTGTATTTGTTCATTGTGTGTGTGGGTAAGGGTAGGGAGGTGTAAGTGTGAGTGTGAGTGTTGGATTTGTTGGTGTTTGTGTCTGTGTGATGTGTATTTCTGTGCGAGTGAGTGGAGGATGGCGTGGTGTGAGTGTTTTTTTTTATGTTATGTGCGACCTCAGAGTTGGTGTATATAAGTAGGGGGGTGTGGGGGCACAGTCCTCCACATGGGGGGTGCAGAGGGCTTGCCCCCTGCTTATATGTAGTATAGGGCTATGTGGTTTGTGTGCTGTGGGTGGAATGGTGTGTATGTTAATTGGTGTATGGTGTATGTATGTCTGTCATTGTGTGATTTGGGATTGTGGTTTCAGTGTTGTGAATGGTTCGACTTCATAGTCTTGGGTTACTGAATTTCGAGCTTTCAGTAATTCGAGATTATGAAGTGAAACCATATGAGAGACATACACACCTCCATCTTGTACAGGCAGTAAAATGCACAGGGGACACTGCAGGGGCAGTTCACCATTGCCAACACACCTATTCAAATCATAGCTAGCTACTGGCCATCACATGTGACCAGGAAGCCCATTCTGCCTATATGGATCTCATCAACTGTATTATGATTTAGGTCTGTACCCTGATCCTGGGTCTCTTGAATGACCCAAACATACATTGGGATATCTACCCATGCCAGCACACAAATGGCCAGAGAGCAATCAATAGTAGAATTACAAACACCTCTATGTAGCTAGGGGCTACCCCCACATGAGGTGAAGGTGTGTTGGAGTTGATATTACAAAATACAGGTTACCACTGCAGTATCCCTACAGTGTCATCCTCTGTGGCAAAGCAACCATCATGCAGTCATGTTTGCAGTCACCATCTCCCACAATACCGATCTAGCTAGGGTCAGACATACATACACCTCCAAAGTGGAATACAGCCTCCTGGGGGGTAAAATACACAGCTTCACAGTCCTCAACCCCTCTGTAGGGACTGGCAGCAATATCCACACATAAACACAAGAGCTATATGTGCATTTGTATAGATGCATGGAGTCAGGTATACCCAACAGGACTACATCATCCTCTGCAAGAATACCTACACCTGTCTGATGGACATCTGCAATAAGTAAGTGTCTATAACAGGGATGACATATCCCTCCAAGACAAAGTAGGACCAGGTGCCCATTTTGGAGCAATGTCTTCTTAGCATGAACAAGCAAATAGGGTTACTCCTGGAAACCTGCACAGGAAACCCAGAGCCAACAATGTCGACATCCACTACAATCATCTCTCATTCTGCACATATGTCTGCAACATCACAGGAAGCAGTTGCATCTGCTCACTTGTGGTGGTCAAGGACTCCAGCTTTAACAGTGCTGTATATATAGCATACTTGATGCCTGACAGACTCAGTGTAGGCTTCACCCCTTTCCCCTCCATCAGTACATCAGGATGTCCACAGTACATGCCCCCTTCTCCTATATGTAGGGAACAGGTCACCACTACCATGTGAAAGTCATGGTATACATCTTTCATGGGAGCATGTCACATCACAGGATGGATCCTACATGACCCCAAGCATAACCTTGCAACACCATAAGGCACTGTATTCAAAGGAGGCATGACTACAACCTTTGTCTCAGCCCTGTGAAGGACAAACACTGTCACCCCTTTACACTAAAGTGGAGAGTCCACCAATCTGTCACATTATGCACCCATCAGCCTAACTAGGCTGTTCTGCAAGGTCATAGCACAGTTTATAGTGAACCTCATTAACAAGGACATTGGTGACCTCCACACATAGTCCATCATGCACAGTTAGGCTTTGTGAAGGAAGGGATAATGTCTGTTACACTCGATTGACCTCTTTAACACAGTCACCAAAGCCATGGATTGGGGGTGACAGTGCACACTGCCTATCTTGACTTGGACAAAGTCTGTGACACTATAACCCACTTGGCCATAATAGATATATGCTCCCAAGTATGCATCACACCATATGTTACCATAGAGGTAGCACACTGGCATGTTGACATGACCCAACTAATCCACATAGGGGAATTCACCTCAAGCAGTTGACCCATAACTAGTAGCATAACCTGTTGCTCTGTGTTTGAGCCTCTGTTATGTGTGATGTATACATCTGAGGTGCAGGGCACAGCCATTGGCCTATGGCCAACTATGTCTGCAGATGACTGCATGCTGTGTGCTGTCACCAAATTCCATAGTGATGTGGACATCTGCCTAGGAGGGTCTCATGCACATACATGATTGGTGCCTGAAACATGGCCTCAGGCCACATACCAGGAAGTGCAGTGTCAACTCCTTTGGGGAGAGTGATGTCCCCACATATTATCACAGTGCTAACAACATCCTAGACACACAATCAGTCATGAGGGATCTGTGCACACAGGTCAATGGCAACATGACATTTCACCTCCATTTTGCTTCCATTGTATGGTAAACTTTCTACAAGGCCCACCTTATGTATAAGGGTATGTCATCCAGGGACACGGAGTCCTAACATCCATGTATTCCCCCCAGTAAGGCCCATTATTGTGTAAAATGCCCCGTTCATCATTCACCTCACACAGCACATGCAGCAGCTGGGGAGATCACGGAGGTACCCCACCAGGGAATGCCAGGCCCTCAAACATCTACCATACACAGATAGGCTATAAGCCCAACTGTCTACCTGGTTTCATACATACTCCTCAGAGATGACATCTGTCTGGCATGCAAGGCAATCACCGACTTCACATTGTTGGAACTGCTGCACAAGTGCAACTCAAGCTCCACTCTATTAACACACACACACCCTCAACCTGGTGTGTGACATCAACTGGGCTTGTTGGTGGCTCAGATGTGTGTCCCACACACTCACCCTGCTGTGGAATGGTCACCCTGTCCACATCAGGCAGGGTAGCTATTTATACCTTTGCAGATGGAACCTGGATAACTGGATGGTTAACTGCACATACATCCTTGGGATACCACCTGTGTCCCTGTTGGACTGGGGCATCAGGTGCTGCCTTGCTTGCACATGAGCTAGTATCTGGCTTAGGCATATGGGGGCTCAGGGCCCATAGCCTAGTAACCTTGCATGGTACTAGGTATACCAGTTATGGCCTGTGTGCTGTGGCAGACTGTGTTGGTATGTGTCTACACCCTACACTGCCATCGACTGTGGTGTGTCCCCTGTGGGCAATGTTACAGTACCATGTCATACAGCCAACATCTAACAAATAGGTGAGTGGTACTACAAGTGCACGTGGACATTACAGCAACATCTGTGCTACATAATAACTGACAGCAGTGCATATATGGTGTAGGGTTTCCTCCTCATAGGTGTCCAACATCTGCAGTACCCAGATGTTTGTGGAATGTGTACATGTGCCTGACATATGTAGACCCCCAGCCAGACAAATGTGGATGTCTGGAAACTAGTTGGATAATATGTAATTGCTGTCCCCAGAGTGTGGGGAATGTGTCTGTGACATGCCAGACCCCTGAGAACACAGTAACGGTACATTAATATCTGGTACTGTGTTCATTCCCTTACATTGTATGCTCAATATGTGCACACTGTTGCTGAGGTGGAGCCTGTGCCACCCCCCCCACTACTACTGCCTATAACCTGCAATCCTGATGCAGGGGGTCACCAGGTATGCTAGCCATAGCTGTCAGGCAATGAGATACAGGTGTGGAGTACACAGTGACCTAGCCAGAGTATGTCAGGAACAGTCAGGGACACCTGGACAATCTTTTAACTAACCCTGTATGACACTCATAGACTAAGAGAGGCTCACTGACAGTACATGATGTGATATGCCAGCTGTATCCACCAGTAGTTACTGTCACTATTGTGCAACAGACAATCCAGTAGCATTCATATGTGAGCTGACCATTGCTGGGGGGACTCAGGGGCCAGAGCTGTGATCTATGTCACTGCAGACTGAACCAAAAGGGAAGACTGTAGGTGCTGGACAGCAGACTAACAGCAACGTTATTCCAAGATATGTTGCTGAGACATACTGTTGAAATTCCTATTTCCCATGACTGCATCTTCTCATCTGCATTTCATTATATGGTTAATTCTATGACACACCTGGTATAGTGCTGTACTCCTTTGTGAGCAGAAATCCAGTTGTAGTTTTCCTTGGAAATCACAGTCTGTCTTCATGAAGAAAGTCACAGACCTCTTTACCATAGGCAACAACTTGCCTTTTATTGGTAATGCTCATGAACAGGTGATTGCATGTGCACCAGTCTGTGACTCACACTTGCTAATAACATCCAGAACAGCTGGGTTGCATTTTCATTAGCCAATGGCATGGCAACACAGTGTTATAATTCAGGCCTTCATGTAGGCCTTAGCCCTTTTCCTGGCCTGCGAGGAGGATATTATCGAGGTGTGGGAGTTACAGCATCACAGAGGGTAGGTAGAAATATTGTTCACTGTTTGGACTGATGTGGTATGTTCACAGTTTTGCATGCTATGTTTGACCATTGTTAACAGTCTTTCTGATTCTGTGGCAGTTTACTGTTTAACAATGTGTGTTGGGGTCAGTAAGGAGACAGGCAGGTGTGAATGTCTTACATCATTTTTATTTGAATGTGCATGCTGCTGCAGTTGATGCTGTTCTATTAGCTGTGTATGTTTGTAGGGGGAGCCTGTGATACATGTCCCTGTCACCTGAACATCTCCATCCCCCCAACTCTTTATGTATGGGTGTTGTGTGAATGCCCTGTTCTAGGTGTTTGGGAGATATGATAGGTCTGTAGTAGGTAGCTGAACATACTGCTGCATGTGTAGCAGGCTGCAGCTTCTGCATTCTGGCCAGGAGTCATACTGGGGATTGTGAAGACATTTGGGGGATAGCAAGCTGTATATGCCAGTGAGGGAGCAGTGTAAGCTCTTGTGTCATAGCATGGCCAGGGCGAGGGTACCCATAACAGTCCAGGTGAGGCATGTGCCTCTGGGACATATGTTAAGTAATAGTGCCATCTAGAGAGTGTTAAGCAACATTTAGGGCATGTATTCATATTTGCGACATGTGTCCCACCCTCCAGACCTTTGACATGCTACTGTGGGTGGCAGTGACTGCAGTAGCAGCAACTAGTTCTGCTGGACATTGTAGGGCTCAGTTATTTCTATGTTGTATTGACAAGCATGTAGTTGTAGGCAACAGACTGGACTGTGGGCCAGGACTGTGGATGTCCAGATGTCAGACATGCTAGGAATGTAATAGACAGAGCTACTGAGTCATTATTATGGGAGGTGTAGTTGAAAGACATATGTGCATGCATACAGTGTGTTACACAGCAATGGCATGAACATGTATGCTCCGATGGGTATGATGTGTGACACTGACCTGTCTGTCATGCTTTTGTAACCTCAATCTGCACTATCTTGCCAGTACTTCAGCACACAGAATAGGTTTTATGACAACCATGCCGGCACAGTCTGCGCAGTTGTCAGCTCTACCTGATATCGTAGTCCTCCCTGACATCCATCAACATGTATTTGGCTGTGTACTGGTTTGGTTTCTGTTTCACAGGCCCAAGTATGCTGTCATTTATCCCATTATATGTAGAAGTAGGGTCATTGGCAATCAGGCTATGTTTGTAAAAACACCAGTTATTTCTCCAGAGTTGAGGTGGCCTAGTGGGCTAATGCACTATGCTGTAGTTCAGAAGTTCCTGGCTTCACTACTTGACAGGGGTGTGTATTCTGGCTGATGTGACATCACTCTAATGCATGATATGTTTATATAGGGTTCCTATCAGGAAATCAAATATGAAGAACACCGAATACCGGAAGGCCGAACTTGGTAGTTCGAATGGTGAGAATGTTGAAACCGCGGAAACCCGAATTCTTTCCCAGGGAAAGAATTTGGTTGGCCATTTCTGCAGCTTCAGCATTTTTGGACCGGGTCAAGGTAAGTGTACGGATGGGTAGTGACGGATTTTAGGGTTAGGGCACGGGTCAGATAACTGTGCGATAGTGATGGACTTTAGGGTTAGGGCACTGGTCAGTTAACTGTGTGGTAGTGACGGACTTTAGGGTTAGGGCACGGGTCAGGTAAGTGTGTGGTAGTGACGGACTTTAGGGTTAGGGCTGGGTTAAGGATAGTGCATAGGTAGTAGTGTATGTTAGGTTTAGTGTAGGTTTTAAAGGTGTTTGGTGTGATTGTGTTATGTGTGTGCTTTTCGGAACAGCACATTTATTCCCTGGGAAAAAATTTGCTGTTTTGAAGTTTCGATGTTATCCGAATTCGATCTTCCAAGTTCAAACTTATGGTGTTCGATATTTTGGAAGTTTGACTTTGTGATATAGACCCTTTATATAAACACCAGTTATTCACCAGATCTGTGTTAGCCTTGTGGGCTGAAGCAGTATGCTATAGTTCAGAGAGTCCTGGTTCAATACTTGGGAGGAGTATAAACTTTTGCTGATGTGACATCACTGTAATGCATGATATATTTTTAGAAACACCAGTCATTCTCCAGAGCTGAGTTGGCTAGTGGGAAAATGAACTATGCTGTAGATGAGTGGGTCCTGGGCTCAAGACTTGGCAGGGATGATTATTTTATTGATGTGCATAACAGTGCCAGAATTAGATGAGGTGATTAAAGCAGTTTTAAGTGGGTTTGCGTGCCACGTCATGATGCTAAGTGGCACTTAGTCCTACTTAAACATGCACTATTTCTAAAAAAAGAAAAGAAAAAAGGTGTGATAGTAAAGTGGTGAAATGGGGACAAGCAGGGGGAAAACAATATGAAAGGCAGGTAGGGATGTGCAGGACAGGTGTAAGAAAGGACCATAGCTCTCCATTTCTTGTACAGCAACACTTGTGCATGTTGTGGACAATTTGGAATTTGGAGCCACACATCCCACAAGGAGAGGCGTGGATGACGTAACTTTCTTGATTAATTGCTGGGATGATTGATTTATGGCAGTGTATGTGGGAGCTATGTATAGGGCAATATTTTATTTGTGGGCCAGATGTCCTTTTTTTGAGAGTGGAATGTTGGGGAAGGGTTGTAGGTAGATTTGGGGAGGTAAGTTGGGTAGGAGAGGTTGAATTTGCAGACAGACAAAACAGACAAGACAGTGGACAGGGGTGGTGTATGGCACATGAGGGGAGTAAACACTTTGGATGAGGAGGGTGTTTGGGAATCGGAAGACCAAGTGCCCCCAGATGGCAACAGTGAGATTGAGCTTCCCACCCATGAGCTGTCACCACTGCTCCTTCACAGCCCCAAAGGTGGCTGTGTTGAGGGCTGGGCACTGAGGCTGGCCTGTCCCTCCACGTGCACCGGTCTGCCCTTGATGTGATGCAGTTGGTTATCCAAATCACGATGGATAACCCTGTGCACCATTCCTGGGAACTGATTTCAGGTGACAACATCCTTTCCACACCCACGCCCTGGGTGAGGATGGGTCCATCCCCCGAGGTGGTTCCACCCATGGGTGGTGCAGGACCAACAGAGGAGGCAGCTCCAGGTTGGGTCTCAGGTGTGCTAGGACCCAGTGCCACAGCCAGATGAGGTGGGATAGGCGGATCCGCCAGAAATGGTCTACCCAATTGTGCTATGGTGTTGAGGTTTGTCAAAGTGCATTGGTTAGTCATGAACAGAACATTTCAATATTAGGTATAACAGCATGCATGGGTATTCCAATTAACCCAGAACAATAGAATTGCATAGCACACAGAACACAGGAATAAATGGAATAACAGTCATTATTGTAACAGCATGCTAGTTACAGTAATGGCAAAAGGACAACAATATTGGTATTTCAACAAGGTATCTTAGTATGCAACCATTGTAATATATAACCAATAATACAACACTAGGCCCAGCATTAGGTTTTGAGATCAACATATGTGAAAATGGAACAATACCCGAAGTATAAGAATAATAATTGTGATGCAGGTAAGGGGTGGAGGGAGGGAAAGACATTCCATTACCAACTGTATAGGCTATATTTTTCACAACAGTACTGGGCAATACTCTAGAAGTCTGCCCTTGCTTTATGTCTACAAGTGCCCTATAGCTTCTGTAGTACATACATACCTCTCAAGCTACCCAGATGGGATGATATTGGCCAAGTTGTAACACCTACAGGTACATAACCACACTGGACTATTACACGTCAGGGGAAAATATATAACTTGCAAGGTGTACTCTGCACTGATGTTGTGTGAGTGTGCTTGCTGGCATACTTCAATTGGGTATATATCTGTGTCCAAGGTTTTTGGCAGCAATGATCACTGTCCATGACAGCACGATACTTGAGAGACATGTATCATGCATAGTACAGAGAGTTTACACTTATCCTGCCATCATTGGCAGGCATGGGGTTAGACTATCAGCAGACATTCAGAGACACACCAGGCATACAGCCATACCAACAATAGACCATTCATTTGTCTTATTAACTGGGAATAGTACTGTACGTCATGTTGTTTTATTTAATGGCATCTTATCACCTTGCTGAGAAATGCTATTTATACACTACTACATCTGGACACAGACATTAGTATACCCTTCATACAGCTACTACAGATATTTATTTACCTGTAAGTCCTGTGGGGAGAATATCTGTTAACAATACATAACTGTTTCTATAAATCATCAGTACTACTTGTCTGTTACTATAAATATATCATAGCACCTGTCCCTGTGTATGGCAAAATGAACAACATACATATTGCTTATCACACTGAGCTTGTAGGCCACTACTGTATGTTGATTGAGTGATATGTACCTAAAGCTCACCTGGTGACAAAGTGTGACCTGGTAATACAGGTAGAGTGTCATACAAGACTGCAGTGACAGTTGAATGTACATTCATGAGATTCATGTATGACAGAGAGTAGGTGAACTGCGTATTAATACTTGGAATGCAGGTGTACACAATTAACCCCTAGTGGATGGGAATATGTGTGATCTGTACAGATCATATCAGGGTGCTGGGTTGCCTACCTGACCTATATACATTTGCAAATGGTATATTTGCAGTCTACAACTATTACACTTTCATACTTGCCTGCATCAGCATACCTGTGTTCAGGGATGCATATAGCTGAAATGCAAAGGTTAACACAAGGCAATCCTGGATGAAACACACTTTAATACCTTACACAGTACTACTGTAGGTTCAGATCTTAGTGAAGAACAAATATCATATTGCATTATATCATGTAGTACAGCTCCACATCTACACTTTAGCGTGACAGTTATTTATTGGACAACCTTTGGTCACTTCCTGGTGTTATACCCATGTTTACTTCACAAAACCTGTAATATTAGATTTCCTGAGCTTCAGCCCAAAATACACACAACAATTTGCAGAATACAGATTTACTGAGCATAAGATGACACAGTGATTGGTATACAGCTGACAATCTTTATTGTTCTACACTTTAAATAATACAGGCATTGGAAGACATCTGTTATTACACAATCTATGCAGTACCACCATTATTTCTTCACAATTCTGACTGCAGTTATACTGTATTTCCTGTAGATTAAGAATGCAGTTAATTTATTCCCTTCACATTTTCAATGCTGGTGTACTTTATTACCAGAACATGTATTATTAATACAGTATATACATGTTATTCCCAAATGTTATTAATGTTGTATTAACTTTCTTTCCATAACAGTAGCATGTTTCAGGCTTTCATCTATATTCAACTGTACCTGGCCATACTCACTTATATCAGTCCAGGTCTATGTAAACATTCATTGCAGTACACTCAAAACAGACTATACCTACTGGCAGTTACCACTTACTCTTTCTGAATTAGATTACTATATATTGCAAGATATATCTGTACTCACCATGCTCTCGGCGCATCCTGGCCAGGTGCCCTGCATGGGCCTCCAGGTTGCGAGCCCTTTCCTCTGCAGCTGTGGGGGGAAAACACACCATTATGCATACCTATCTATCAGATATTCATACTAGAATTTGATAAATCAATG
Organism: Protopterus annectens; assembly: GCF_019279795.1. Lineage (NCBI taxonomy): Eukaryota > Metazoa > Chordata > Ceratodontiformes > Protopteridae > Protopterus > Protopterus annectens. The sequence goes on along the minus strand of NC_056746.1, from coordinate 1,010,619,325 downwards.
GTTCCTATACTTAAAAACTTCTGGGGCATTACAGTCCCAAATATCTTGGATCCATTGGGCCAAGAACTCCCCCTTCCTTTGCTTCGGATCATCATAATGATGACCCACCTGCTCACCAGTGCGGGGGATTCCAGTTGCAGTGGTGAGGTCACATGCCAGCCATTCCCAGGCCTCTGACATTTATTCATAGACCTGGTACTGGTCCTGCAGCAACCAGTCGCTATGGTCTTTGACAAGGTGTCCAACCATGACCCTGGACTCCAAAATGCCCTAGCACTGCACCTGGAAGCGTGCACCCTCTCCACCTCCAGTCACAGCTCCTGCAGTGAATAAACTCCAACAGGTTCTGGATGTATTCCCATCTGTTCAGCTTAAATAAGGCTGTTTTCCTGTCCTTTGCTGCCATTAGACCATTTTAAAAATGTTAAGCGAAGCTTAGCACCGCGTAAACTCACTGAGCTGAGTTGAGCAGAGCTTAAACTAACAAACACTTAGCGATGTTTAGCAGTGCGCAAACCCACTTAGCTGAGCTGAAGACTGCTTAAACTGTCATTGCCACGCAGTGCCCAAACCAGCTAAGTGGAGCTGCACGTTGCTAAATACTGATAAAACAGGTCCTGTTTAAGAATTGCTTGGCTTGGCTTAGCAGTGCTTAGGTAAGGGCAAACCAGATTTTTAAATAATAAATAGAAATATATTGACATGAATTGCTCATTAATGATACTTTATTATTATGTGTATGCATTTTACTTTACATGACCTAACCCTATGTATTTTAATTACATTATCTTGGGGTGTGACTGCAATGTATTGGATACTTGTGTGTAACTGGAGCTTTTCTCCTCATATCTCCACTGAAAATGGGCTTCTGGAGCAGCCAGACTAACCCAGTTAACAAATATCAATAACTACATTGATAAAAAAATGTATATATTAATGCTATCAGATGCAAGAGTTGAATGGCCTGTCTGGGCATTTGAACTATGCATCTACTGCACGCAAGGCCATGACTCTAACCATTCACCTAATGTGGATGTGAAGATTTCAACTATATATTTTATATAGCCTTCAGTTACATTTAAGCACTGTTGAGCAATGAGCTGCGCCACGCAGACCTACTCAGCTATGCTTAAACTTGACCTTTTCCATTAAAATTAAAAGCATCTGGTTTCTATTTTTAGATATCTGGCATGTGTTCATTGTGAAGCGCTGCACCACACTGTGCAAACACAAGAAAAAAAGGAAAAATGACATTTTAACGTTTATGTTTAAGTACTATCTGGCACTTTGACAGTGCAGGGGGTGTGTTGATGACACTGTAACACACCCCTTACAAATAAAAAAAAAGGCCAAGTAAACACAACTAACTATTAGAGTGCCATCCAGCATTTTAACAGTGCAGGGGGTGTGTTACAGACACTGTAACACACCCCCTACAAATAAAAAAAAAACTGGCCAAGTAAACACAATTAACTTTTTTATTTCAGTGCCGTCTGGCACTTTGACAGTACAGGGGGTGTGTTACACATCTGTGAGCACTGTAACACACCCCTACACTGATTCAGTAACTGTGTACATGGCTCTCCCTCAGTAGTACACCTTCATTAATATGCAAGGTGCACTGCCAAGGGGGAGCTGCAGACATGGCCATGGTACACTCTGTGTAGGCCTTGCAGTATTCCTGCACAGAGTTTATTAAATCTGGGGGTATATTTAATTTAAACAGCTTGAAAAATGAAGTACATTTTATTATTATTTAAACAGTACTCTTATTACATTTGAAAAGGTTTGTAGTTAAGAATTTAGAGCAGAATTAAACAAGTGCCCATCATACTGTTATTACAGTTTAATGAGAAATGAAAAGATGGCTTAAAGAACATTATCAATCAATAGTTTGTTATGATTTATGAAACTAGATAAGGGCGAGGGGATCATCATTATGGAAAAGGATTTTAAATTCAGAGGCATACGGAATGGTTAATAAACACACCATTAATGTGGCATATAAATATATTGATTATTTTTTTACTGGATTTATTTTATGACAGTTGAATTGGTATGAAATTATTTAATTTTATATCTATTGATAGGCCGAAATTAGATATTCTTGGGATTCATTAATACCTACACTAAGTGACACTAAATGCATACATTCTGAGTGACCAGACATCACCAGCATACCTTACACCTTCCTCCTGCTAATTTTAGTTTTCCTAATGAATTTTTTGCAGGCTTAAATATCAAGGGGGATTCATAAATGCTACTACACAGTGTAGACTACATGTAGCTTAGTGCAATCATTCTGAGTGACTAGAAAGCGCAAAAAATGTTGTAGGGATACTCTTAAACACAGATCGTGTACACTTAGTGTATGCTTTCATGAATGAAGCCTATTATGTTTAGATCACTAAACATTCATCAGAATGTATAAAAACCTCCTTTCCATCCTATTACAGATTTACCAGATTGTAAAACAGAACCAACAACAATGGTAGTTGACAAATTAGCTAAGCAAAAAGTGACCAAAATCAAATCATATATATGGAATTCATGAGCTTTATTATATAAGTTGTATAATATGTCATTTAAATGGAATGATTGTATATTAGTCACAGTGGCCATTAAATTTCTCTAAACGTGTATTTCCCAGGATATTAGTGTAGAATGGGCTTGTAAATATCTAAGCTCACATTCTACATTAAATTAATCAAAAGATGAGCCCTCCCTCCTATACACACACCTGCTGCAGATGCAGAAGTTTCAGTAGAGACTTCATAGACTAAGCTGAATGCAAAACAAAGCAATAAATCAATGCAGGCTAACAGCATAAGGCATACCTCTCAACTGTACAGATTTTGCAGAATGTCCAGATTTTTGCCTCACATTTTTGGCCTGTTACTCATAAAAATTATGGTTTTCTGGCAAATCATTTCCAAATCATTGAGGAGTGAAGTCAGAAGATAATAACAAGATATTTGAAATGCAGACTTCATACTCTTCAGAAAATTCATGCTAATACAAAACCTATTATTCTATCAATTTTCTAAGTTTCTGTAAGAGGTTGAGAGCTATGGTACAAGGGGTCTTGAATGTGTAAGGCATCTTCAAAGGGCAGAATTATTTGCAACATGGATGTACTCCATATGTTCACTGAGCCAGACATCACTGGTGATTGTGCCATTCTCACAGGAGTTTCTGTCACCCAGCTCTCTGAGAGACCTCTGTATTTAATCTCTCAGTATATTGCATGCATGTCTTACTTCTTCAGTACACCATATGTGTGCAGTGTGGAAGTTAGTGCAGAAGTTGAAGACATTCAGTTGTTAATATCTGCTTCCTGCTGTCCGGGGTTTGATTCCCTCAGCCTCAATTTGCCTGCTGTGTGACCCTAAGCAAGTCACTTGACCAGGGAGTGCTTTAGGGCAATTAGTAATTATTTATTTATTTAGTTTGTATGACATTTGTTAACCAGGTTGGTCCAACTGAGCCAGAATACCATTTTCAGTTGAGACCTGAGGAGAAAAGCTCCATGTAAATGCAAGCAATAATGAACTTACATTTGAGATTAACAATTCAATACAGAAAAGAAACAGAAGAAGAAAAACTGATGGTAAATATATCTGAGAAAAGGAGTTACATAGCCAGAGAGAGATCAGGTACAAAGTAGGTAGAAAATAATGTTGAAAAAATGAGAGAATAATTATATACAAATGTTATTACAATCATTACTACAATATTACAAATGAGATAGTACTTATTTACAATTGTTATTGTAATCAAGTAACTATTAAAATAAACATATTTACATGGATTATTGCTGCACAAGAACATTAGGTGCTAAACAAATAGAGATGACTTCCATATGCTTGAAATAAAGTCGTAAGACTAAAAGTTGTTAAAGACTGAAGTTGTTGATTAAAAGTTGGGGGGGGGGTGGTTAAGTAGGTTCCTGGCAGGGGCAGAACCATGAGTTTAATAGGTAGCGTTTTAGTTCTTTTTTGAAGTGGTTTACATGTGTGATGATTCTTATATTGGAGGGGAGTTTGTTCGAGGCCAGGGATAATTAGTGTTTGTATAAGAGTTTGCCAATGTTTTTATTGGGTTTGTAGATATCAAGGAGATGTTGGTTGGAGCTGTGGAGTGAAAGATTAGGGGTATAGCAGGATACTAGAGAGGAGAAGGCAGTGCAAGAACTAGGTTTGTTGAGTATGGAGTATTTGATATGTAGTTGTGATAGTAGAAGTTGTTGGGGGAATTCTAACCATTGCAGTTTCTTTAGTGCATGACAGTGGTATGAGTTGCAGCATTTGTTTGTGGTGAACCTAGCAATTTTATTATAAGTTTGCTCGACCTTGGTGAGTAATGTGTATTGTAAGTTAGTGAGGATAAGAGCAGCATAGAATAGGAAAGGTAGTAGGAATGCTTGAGCCAGAGTAAGTTTAGAGTCTGATGTAAGTAATTTTTTGTATCTATAGAGTAGCCCCGGTTTTCGCTGAGGTTTGTTTTGATACACTGTTGAATGTGCAGGTCAAATTTTAATTGATCATCAGTTATGGTACCAAGGGGCTTAGTGTGAGGTTCTGCTTTGTTGATAATGTTGTTAATTGATGAAATGGTAAATGTGAATTTGAGATGGGTGAGTGATCTAGGAAGGAAGAGGAGTTTGATTTTGTTTGGATTTAAGATGAACTGGTGTTCAGTAAGCCATCTTTCAATGCAAATAAATGAATTTTGGATAAGTGTGTGCAGATGAAAGATGCTGTCAGAGAATGAGGTAAGTGCAGAGTTATCAGCATATTGCATAAGAGAAGAGTGGCTGCAAGATGAGTGGAGATTGTTAGTAAAGATATTGAATAGACGTGGCCCCAGAATAGAGCCCTGGGGGACTCCTGATTGGATAGGTAGGAAGAGGGAGCAGGGAGTATGCCATCTGACAGACTGTATCCTGTTGGTAAGATAGCGAACCACTGAAGAGTAGAAGTTGAGACGCTGACATCAGATAGTTTTGTTAGTAGCTTAGAGTGCAATACCATATTGAAGGCTTTAGAGAAGTCTAGGAAAAAACAGGATACTAGTTGTTTTTTGTTTCTAGCCTCTTCTACAGTATGAGTAAAAGATACAAAGGCAGTAGCAGTACTGTGTTTTGGCTGAAACCCGTGTTGGGTAGCAGTCAAAAGGTTTTATTGGATAAGTAGTTTGAGGAAGCTGAGAGTGTATACATTTTTGAGTATTTTTGGGAGTGGGGGGAGAATGGCTATGGGTCTGAAACTGGAAGGGTCTGTGGAGTTTTCTCCTTTATGTAGAGGTATTTTATAAAATGATTTCCAAATGTCAGGGACTGCGGCTTATTGGGTTGATCTATTTACTTCTTTACTTGAAATAGGACAGGTTATAGAATCTACAGCAAGCATGTGAAAGAGGGGAGGGAAGTTATCAGTAGAGGGAGAACATGGTTTTAGTTTAAGCATGAGTGATTTAATGTAGGTGGTGGGGACTGGTTTCAGTGAAAATGGGGATTTTATTACTATGAATATGAAAAGATGTAGGTGGATTGGGGTTCTGGCCTGTCTGAGTAAATTTATGGATAGAGTCAATAAAGTATTTGTTGAGAAGCATGGCAGTTTCTTAATTAATGTGATTAGGGTAGGGGTTAGGAGTTGAAGGGTTACCTGGGTGAAGAATTTTATTGACATTGATCCAGAATTTTGGGGGGTTTGAGTAGTGATTAGTTTGGGCCTTATTGTAGATTTGTATTTGTTGATTTGTTTTTTGGTAAGGTTTCTGAGTTCTTTGTAAATTTGGAAGTGTGAGGGAGATTTAATTATATTTATATATATATATATATATATATATATATATATATATATATATAGGTCTACCTGATAACACCAACATACCAAAACACTGGCAACGAAATAACCGACATGAAAAAAATGACAAAAAAAGAAAGTTCAAAAACACGAAACTTCACAAGCCCAGCAAACCAAAATCCCGACAATCAATAAAACAAATACCTTTCCCGAAAAACACACACACAACACAAGCACACCAACAACCTTACAAACCTACACTAAACCTTACATACACAACTATCTATGCACTAACCTTAACCCACACCCTAACCCTAAGGTCCGTCATTATCGCACACTTACCTTACCCGCACCCTAACCCTAACTCATTTAATCCGCCCCTAACCCTTAACTCTGTCACTATCGCACACTTACCTTACCCGGACCCTAATCCTAACTCACTTAATCTGTCCCTAACCCTCAAGTCCGTCACTATCGCACACTTACCTTACCCGCACCCTAACCCTAACTCATTTAACCTGCCCCTAAACCTAAAGTCCGTCACTATCGCACACTTACCTGACCCGCACCCTACCCTAACATCCGTCACTATCACACACTTACCTTACCCACACCCTGACCCTAACGTCCGTCCCTATCACACACTTACCTTAACATGTTGGTGTTCTCAGCATCGGGATTCTCAACTGTCAGTTTTTCCGTTGTCGATCTTCCGGTATAAGTGTTCTCGTCGTTGGCATTGTGCACTGTCAGTGTTTTCAGGTAGACCCATATTTATATATATATATATATATATATATATATATATATATATATATATCAAAATTATAAAACTCTTTGGCCTAATGGTTTGAATTTAGAGTTGGATTTAAATGTGAAGAATATAAAATATTGTTTTTTTCCTCTTGTTGTGCACACATCCCATTGTATTTCAATACAAATATATTAATATATGATAAAACATTATGATAATATATTGAACATAATTTTAAAAGTGTATATGTAATTTATTGATATTAAAATTTTGGTGGGGGATGTTCTATGGAATTTTTGTTGCTTTTCTTTTTCTTTCTTTTTTGGTTGCATTTAAAATGCACTATAATGTCCAAAAAATCAAATGCACTTCATGGTGGGACATGTGTTTTGGTAAATTGTATTTTGTCAAATTGTGTTTAATTGAATTATTGGATAATAGAGATCATTATAAAATAAGGGTATCTGAAGGATGTAATTGTTCCCTGGAAGGCAAACAGCCAAGGTACTATGAAGCATCAGTAAAAACTTGACAGCTGTGCACTGTGGCTCTGTTGTTGTTTTTTTTACTATTAGTTTTGTACAGTCAATATTTGTGTCTACAAGGATATCTGCTGAGATCCATGTAAGTATGTGTTCGAGGATGGGGATGTTATTACCTGGTGGGATGAAAATGGAGGCTATAGCATGTTTATTATGGATGTTTAAGTGACAGTTAAGTATTAATAGTTCAGCTGGGTGAAAGTTGGGTAAGGGAACAGGTAGGGGGGGAGGTATAGTTGATCAATGTAGATAATGGCAAAACCACCCCATTTTTTTAGAATTCTATCTGTCCAGAATAAGTTGTATCTGGAAGGTAAGATTTCATTGTTTGAGATATGGGGTTTTAGCCATGTTTCAGATAATGTTAGGATATGTGGACAGTTGTGGGCTATCCATGAATGGAGTTATGTGGTTTTATTGAGTAGGCTTTGTGTGTTCTTTACATAGATGGTTAAGTTATTGGGGGTAGAATAGGTACAGGAGAAGGACAGGGTAAGATGAAAGGAAGAAGAGGTTGGGGTAGAGGTTGGTTAGGGCTGAGCAGAGGGGTGCATGGGCCAGGGTTAGGGTGGATGTCTCCACCTAGAAGAAGAGAAACTGTGAAAATGGTAAGTTGCTGATTGTTGGGGTAATAGGTGTAGTGTTTTGGCTTAAGTCTAGGGTAGAGAGAGGTACAAGGTAGTATTTTGATTTTAAGGAGATGTATGTAGGAGAAGGTATGAAGAGATGGGGAGACAGAGTATGACTGGGTAGTAATAAAATTGTTAAAAGTAAGGATGAGTGTAGAAGATGGTTTAATGTAATGAGTGTAGTATGGTAAGAGGTTAATGCAAGAAAGATGAGCAAGATGAGTACTGGGGTAGTTAGGTAAATGTGAAGCATGGTGTTGTGTGTTGTGAGTAAGGCAGTGAAGGTGCTGTCATTAGAGGGTGGATAGTTTGATTAGTGTTGGAAATAAGTAGTGGATCTTATTTGGGTTGTTCTGGTATGTAGGGGAAAGAAGTTGGAGTGCTAAGAGTAACTGAAATAGGAGTGAATAATTTATGAGTGTTTTGAGTTGGCGTTAAAGTATGGAGAATTAGGATGAGAAGAAAGCAGGGGGAGAGGGGTGTGGTTGGAGATAAGGTGGGAAGAGTAGTTTTATATGAGAATAAATAACCAGAGTAGGAGTAGGGAGGGGGAGAGGTTTAGTGTATATAATGGAAGGGGTGTGTTTGGAGATGTGGTGAGGAATATGATTGGTTGTGTGAAAGGAAAGGCAATTGGGGTGGGTGGGAATTGGGGGGTAGGGTAGGGGAACAGAGTGAGTCCGAGCATAGCGAAAGTGAACGGAGTGGGAAAGGACCTGGATTTCTGAGGCAGCCATCAGGAACAATCAGTGAGTTTTTAAATCCTGTTGGTTATGCTTCCATGTGTTTTACCCCTAACAGACTGCTTGGCTAGGAGTTTGGGCTGTTAGAAGTAATGAGAAAAAAACATTAATTTCTGATTTTGCTTGGAAGAGAGGGGGGAAAAGTGGCTAGATAGTTTAAGTAGCACAGCAGAAAAGAAACAAGACACAAATGATAATAATGCAGCCATGAGCAAAATACTAATTGCTTGAACTAACCAGTGTTGGGAGTGGTGGGGGACCTACAAGAGTGTCTTGGTGATGTGCAGTGGGTGACAGAGCAAGCACCAGTTTTTTTTTTTAAATACATTAGATGAAGGCATGTACATTAAATTAAACAATGGGTGGGGTCCAGGTTTAGCTGGAGTTTCAGGAGCCTGAAGAAGAACTTGTTAGCATACAGTCAGGAGACTTGCAGGAGGCAGAGTTATTAGCTTGCAAGTTCATTAAATTAAGCAATGGGGAGGAACCAGGTTTAGCTGGATTTTCAGGAGCCTCAAAAAGAACTTATTGCATATAGTTGGGAGACTTGCAGGGTGCAGAGTGATTAGTTTACTTGTTCCTTTCACTGAATACAGTGTACTTTCATTTTCACTGAAAAAACGTACTTATACACAATTTAGCAGAGTAGTAGAAAATCCCTATACACAGTGATTGCACATCACAAGAACATGCAAGGAGTTACCTAAATGCAGGACATTCTAGCAAAATCTGGATTAGGCTCTCAATGGTCTCCTAAACTGCATGCATAGTAACTACTTATGAACTATCAGCTCATGATGGTCACTCTGCCTATAGGCTTCAAATATTAATTTAATAACTCTGAACATTTGCACAACTACCACCACACTTTTACAGCATATTAGCATGCGTATAGTTTTGGATAAACCATGCTTCTTCCTATTCTGTCTTTCTGCTGTTGCTTATTGACTGCCCACTACCTCCCACTGTGGCTTTAGAGTCTTTAATTTATGTCTGGAATTACCTGGTTGTCATTTTTTGTTTTAATACTGCAGGGGTCCATGTTTCCTTCCTCAGTGCTCCCCATCAGTCCTCATAAAGACTGGACCAATCCCTTTCTTTTCCCATAATAGCAGGAAGTTGTCATTCTATATTTTCCATTTTCATTCCAAATGGTGCAAGTTTGAAACACTCCCAGAGGCTCCTCACAAACATGGAACTAATGTGAACTGACTTACTCTAAATTCAGCCATTGTTCTTGTCTGTGATAACATGCGAGCTTTAAAAAGGCCTTCTTACTATTACTGAGTGTGTGATCTCAGTCCTGGATTGTTTTCTTATTACTAACTTTTAGTTGTTGCTCTTGTCTTTCTAGGACCTCCTGAAACATGTTGAAAGGAGGTCCTTTCTATTCACCATGTCTTTCCTAATCATGTTCATTGGCTGATTGGGGTTGCCTGAACTACGGCTTGGAGTAAGCACCTCATTGGTTCTTTCAAGCTTTTTTTAAAGTTGTTTCAGGTTTCAACTTTGTTACTTAAGAAGTTAACTTGTGAGTGTTTCTGCCATTTCACACTGAACTACTCGGAGGAAGGAAGCTTATCTGTGATATATTTATAGCACTTTTATTGCCTACATATACATTTCTAGCTAGTTTTACTGTGTGTGAGGTATTAACTAGAAATTTTCTACAATTATTAAGAATCTGGTTGGGTTTGTTTGTTGTGTCTCACGCTCCCTCCCTGTTTGTATCCTGTTTTTATACTTGGTGGCTTTGCAGTTGCCCACCCCTACTGTAAATTTGATATGGGACACTCCTCCCAGTCTAGTGTCATTGCCTCATTCTACCTAATGCAGGGAGAACATTTAAGAAGGCTAACACACTTAGTTTCTGCTCCTCCTTTCTACTTTCCACTTTACATACAAAAAAAAATTCTAAGCTTGTTTCCTGCCTTTCCTGTAAGTCGTTTAGTCCAGATACAGATTTGCTGTATTCAGGACTGTTTGTAAGCTTCTAAGCCTCCAAACCTTTCTGTGTTGGAGGGAAGCATTCTAGCTTAATTTTGTTTATTAGATCTAGCCATTTTTCTAGTTTCAGCACACAAATCTGTTTCTTTGAGCTCAGCACTTGTTCAGAACTCATTGTAAGCACTAAATAAGCTACAAATTACTACAGCACTCAACTTTCATCACTTGTCTAGAGGAAAACAGTTTTTAGTACTTAATAAATAAGCACCTATCCAGGCATGTCTAAGGGTCAGCTCCCAGTGTTTTCGCCTGTCTACCTGATGAATCTGGGTATCTTGGGGCAATGCAGCAATTGCCTCATGTACACAGACAACACTCTCCTCCTACCGCCCAACACTACAACCTGTGAGAGATGCACTTATATTGCCAAACTGGAAACAAAGCTCTCTTCACCGAAGACTGGACTAGACAGTCAAGAGGAGAGGGTAAACACTTGCACCACACCACACTCATCACATAGTCCCTCAAAATCTACACCATCAAAAGATACACATAGAAACACAAAACACACACCTACATTCACAGAGGAGCTCAATAAAAATCTACCAAAGCAACAGGGATCTCCAAAGCAGAAACGAAAGCAACCTCCACCCCCCAAAAAAACGCAAATGACACATAGCCCACAAACTCATTGTGCCATTCAACCACAGCCCATAAGGCATAACAACGTGCCCAACACTCTAGTCATAGATGACTCTATAGTCAGGCGCACTGATGTTCCACTCACCAGGCTAGACAAGGAGAAAGTTACTGTCAGCTGCCTGTCAGGTGCCAGGATCCACCACATAACACATGCACTCAGGTCACTCCACAACAAGTACAAATATGACTTTGTCATTGTCCATGTTGGTGTGAATGACCTGAGACGTACCTCCTTGGACTACATGAAAAGAGACATGGAGGAGCTGTCCAGTCTTGTAGCCCAGGCAGGTATGATCCTAGCCCTGAGTAGCATCCTGCCATCACCCATAATGATACCACAGTACAAGGACAAAATAATTGACTTCAACAATTGGCTAAGCTTCTGGTGTCATACTAAGGGGATCCAGTATCTGTCTGCCTGGGATGACATGATTGACAAACCACCATGCTTTGCCAGAGATGGCCTGCACCTGTCGCCCTTGGGATTCCAAATACTGGCTAAGGCTCTTGCCACCCCTATAGTGCCTATTATAGGCAAGGTTCAAATGACAAATTCACCACCATAACAGGTAAAAGCAAGCAAAATCTGAGGGTAATCCTACTTAATGCTAGAAGTCTAAACCTCAAAATACACCCACTCAAGGCACTCCTTAAAATGGAGAACATCGACATCTGTGCAGTGACAGAGACCTGGTTCAAGGCTCCAGAGAGCACTCCTGCATTACCAGGCTATAATTCATACCACACCTTTCGGCCACCTAACCTGGACAGAAACACTAAAGGCAGAGGCGTGTTTATATTCATTAAGGATATACACACCTCCAGGCTAGTTGCTCAGCATGATGCATCTGAGATTATCCAAGTGCAACTAACTCTGGGCAAGACTGCAATCCAAATTGTAGCTTGCTACAGATCCCCCACTATGTCCCAGGATTCCCACTCGTCATTTCTTAATACACTGGAAAATATTAGGGTATAACCTAACACCCTAATAATGGGCGATTTCAACTACCCCACCATTAACTGGGAAAACTACTCATGTACCAACTCTTGTGCTCAACATTTTTTGGAATTCATAAATTCCAGTGCCTTGGATCAACTTATTCACACCCCCACCAGGGTCAGCAATATCTTAGATCTGGTCATTACCAACATGGGCAATCGATGTTCCACACCAGAGGTCAATTCCTCATTGGTCAGATCCGACCACAAGCTAATCACCCTAGATATCCACATCTCCCCCCCCACCCCCCATTAGGGAAACCACTGTCAAACATTTCTTCAAAGCCAACTTTACGCTTCTTAAGATAGAAGTGGCAAATGTCACGACACCCATGCAGATGGACAATAGAGGTATGACTGCTGAATCCTATACAAATGCACTTTATAAGCACTTACATGAGTGCATGGACCGTGCAATCCCTAACAGAACCAAGATGCTATCCTCCAAAAAAAGGAAGCCAATCTGGTGGTCCCCTGCCATAAACAAACTCTACAACAGAAGAAAGAAACTGTTGCAAAAAAGAGTAAAATCCCATGATTGGTGGAACTCCTTGGTCAGCCTCAGTAAGAAGCTGAGATCTCTCATAAAATCCTCCAAAGCTAGTTACGAAAACAAAACTGCCACTGCTTCTAAAGATAACCAAAAACCATTCTACAGCTATGTCAAGAATCTCAATGGTAACACTCAGATCTGCTCTGAGTTACAGCACAATGGCAATAAATATATAGAACCAACTGATATTGTCAACATCCTGCAGATAGGTTCAGTGCTAACTTTACCCCTCTCTCACCCCCTAAAGGGCCCATCTCTATACTGGAAGATTGCAAAGTTCCTGTAATCATGGCTGCACAGGTAAAAAACACATTCTCCAAAGCCAAGAACACAGCATCCATGGGACCTGACAACATCCCAGGCTGAGTTCTACACGAACTACAGAACAAACTGGCATCCCACCTAAGTACCATGTTCAATCATAGCCTCACCTCAGGCTTTTGCCCACTGAGTGGCACACAGCAATGGTTATCTCACTCCACAAAGGGGGAGCCAACACGGACACTGGGAACTACCGCTCCATCAGCCTGATGAGCCTGGTCTGCAAGGCTATGGAATGTATCATCATGGAACTTATAAACAATGACACCGGTAATCTCCAAACTCTGGACCCTACCCAGTTCAGATTTGTAAAAGGCAGATCATATCTCCTAAACATGATAGACTTCTTTGAAGTGGTCACCAAAGCTGTAGATGAGGGTAAGGTGGTTCACACAGCCTATCTAGATCTCGCCAAGGCTTTTGACACCATCCCCCACTCTGGAATTATAGATAAACTCACTAAACTAGGTATAAATCCCTATGTCACAAGATGGGTTGCCAACTGGCTCACTGACAGAACCCACACTGTGAAAGTAGCAGACTCTAAATCCAACTTCAGACCATTGACAAGTGGAGTATCACAGGGTTCGGTCCTGAGTCCTTTCCTGTTTGGTATCTACTTCTCTGAAGTACAGGCTAACACAGAAGGTCTTTGGCTAACAAAGTTCGCAGATGACTGCAAACTAGGATCCATAATCAAAGCTCCTAACGATGTGGACATCCTACAAAAGGGCCTCACTGAGACAGATGCCTGGTGTCAAAGCCATGGCCTCAAGCTCAATACCAAAAAGTGCATTGTCATCCCTTTTGGTAAAAACTATGTACCCATGAACTACCACATAGGCGATAGTCTCCTTAACACTGAAAGTGTGATAAGAGACCTTGGGACACAGGTGGACATTAGTCTCTCCTTTGATAATCACATTGCCACAGTAGTCAGAAAATCCTTCTACGTGGCACACCTCATCACAAAAGGTTTCTCATCCAAGAAAAAAGAGGTCATTGTTCCCCTCTACTCATCACTCATTAGACCCATTATAGAGTACAATGCCCCTTTTGATATGTACCTCACAAATCATCTACAACAACTGGAAAGGCGGCAGAAATACCTTACAAAGAGGATTATCAGCTTCAAACAGATGCCCTATACAGACCGTTTCAAAAAACTCCAGCTTTACTCTGTCGCATATTGCCTACTCAGAGGTGATCTCTGCCTAACATACAAAGCTATGTCAAACCCAGAGCTGTTGGACATGCTCCACTTAAAGAAATCCAAATCCTTCTGAGCTACATGCTCTAGGGGTCTAAACCTTGTCGCAACAATAATCATAATATGCTGGAGGGATAGATTCCTGTCCCAGAGACTTCCCATACTCTGGAACAAACTACCTATCTATATCAAACAAAGCTCCTCATTAGCACTCTTCAAGAAAAATCTTGATGATTGGATGGGAGATAGGAAATTCACTCCGGGGATCACTTCTGTGGCTCTGTTTGACAGGGGCACAGGAAAATAATTTTCTTGGGTGGCAAAAACCAGGGTACCATTTGGCTAGGCTTATATAGGCCCTTGGGCCAATAGCCTAGTACCTACCTATGAACCTATGAACCTATCATCATCATCATCATCATCAGCCCCCTTTTTGCTATTTTTTTTTTCTACATGTGGTTGGGGTATTGTGTCAACTGTCGCCACCTCTCTCGATTCAGTGGCACACTCCTGCCTTCTTCAACACTCATGCCTGACTGTCGCAGATCTTCTTTCACACAATCCATCCCCCTCTGTGCTGGACATCCTTACTTCCTCTTACCTTCTTCCTGTCTGTCCCAAATCTTCCTCACCAGATTGTCATCTGCTTTTCTACACATGTGCCCAAACCACCGTAATCTGTTCTCTTTGATCTTTTCTGCAATTGGAGCTACTTTGGCTTCTGCTCTTATGCCCTAATTTCATCATTTGTCCCACAGTGTGCATCCTATCACCTTTCTCAGGCACTTAATTTCTATCACCTTTAGCATCTTCAACTGTTCTGCCTTTACTGTCCAGGTTTCTGTACCATACAGTAGTACTGGTTGCACCACTGCCTTCTACACCTTACTTTTCAGCTTCTTGGTATTCTTCTGTCATAGACTACCCCTGATACTCTATGCCAGTTGGCTGCAGCCCCTTTAATTCTAGCTTTGACCTCTTCATTCAGAGTACCCTTCTCCTCAACTACTCCTACCAGATACTTGAAGCTGTTTACCTGTTCCACTATCTTCCCTTCTATCGCTATTCTCAGCTTCTTCTGATTTCCCCGATTTGCTGCCATTACCACCATCTTATCTGTGCTTAGTTTCATCCCATGTGCCTTCAGATTTGCATTCCATTCTCCTATCCCTTGCTGAAGTTCTAGCTCAGAGTCTGCCTGTAATGCCACATGTCTGCATACAGCAGCTTTGTTGATCTGTCCCCTCCAACCTGTTTGCTAATGTAGTCCATCACCAGTATGAACAGCAGTGGGCTCAGAGATGAACCCTGATGTACACCCACACCCACTCAGAACCCCTCTGTGAGGACAAACACTTTTTGTACTTGAGTTATTTGGTCCTTGTACATAGCCTGCACTAATTCTACCAATGTTTCTGGGACTTCAAACCACCACAGTACTGCCCAGATCAGCTTTCTTGGGACTTTGTCATGCTTTCTCCAAGTCTAGGAATGCCCAGTTGGATTCTCTCCTCATCTTCTAGCTGTCTCAGTGCAAACATCGGGTCAATTGTGCTGCATCCTGATCTGAATCCAAACTGCTCATCTCCCATCTTACATTCTACTACTCTGTGTATCAGTTTATCAATCACCCTTTTCAGAACTTTCATGCAATGCGGTAGGAGTTTGTTCCCTCTGTACTGCCCACAGTTGTGGATGTCCCCTTTGTCTTGTACACTGGCACACGTATTCTTATTCTCCAGTCATCTGGGATACGCCTTTCTCTCCACACTGCACTTAGTACCCTCAGGAGCCATTTCTCACCTATCTCACCCAGCATCTTTATCATATCTCCTGTGACCTCTTCTGAGCCTGCTGCTTTCCATGATTTATCTTCCTTAGTGCTGTTCTTACTTCTTCTAAGATGGACTCCTCTTCTTCTCTCATCGTAGGCTGTTTCTAGGGCAGTACAGCTTCTCTGGGGTTTTCTTCATTCAGAAGCTGCTGGAAATACTCCTTCCATCTGCCTTTGATGTCCTCTGGGCTGGTGAGTAGGTTGTTGCTGGCATCCCTTATGAAGGGTGTCTGACTATCTTCTTTATCTTTCTGTCTTTGCCTTGCAACCTGATATAGTTTCTTTGTGCCCCTTACTGAGTCACTTTCCAGAAGTTGGTGCAGTGCCTCCGATTCCCTATTCTTTGCTGCTGCAACTTATTTATTAGCTTTTTTGTTAGCCAACCAGTAGTCTTTCCTAGCCTGGTCAGTATTTTCTGTCTCCCACTACTTCCTGCACTCCTTTTTTCTTTTGATGACTTCCTGGACTTCTGCATTCCACCACCAGCTTTCCTTATGTACCTTATTTCCGTACTTGGCTGGATCCCAAGCCAAGTGGCTTTGCTGCACTGCCCTTCCATCTTGTCACCTGTATACATAGGATGTCTAGCCTCCTCCATATCATCATGTCATCCACTTCCAAGCTGCATCCTGTCAGTGAACCTACATTAAGCATAGCAATTCTCAGTTCATGTTTGTCAGGTTGGTTGGTTTTAGGTCCAGCTTTCGCTCAACAGAGCAATCCCAGGTAACCCAGACTGTGCAACTACATACCGACCAGCCATTAGCTTATTGACCCAGGGCTGCTGGGCTTTATGGCAGGCACACACTGGCCAATAGTGGCACATATACCCCTCCCACCATTAGCACGGGTCCCTGGCGTGGGTCAGAGTAGGCCGGGTCCTCAAAGCACTTATCACCGGTAACTACCCATGCCCATTTTTGGCAACATTAGTCAACATGACTGAATCACTTAGAGTCATATTTTACACCATCAAGTGGCTAGCCCTGCCATGGCGCACAGTCTGCCATCCGTGTTTTCCTATCTTGAGGATACTGTGCACCGCAATAGATGCCCAAAGTGGTTGGTCTGTACAACTCTTCCCCCTATAGGGCGCCATGTAGAGTGTGAGTTTGAGATGGAAACACTCTTTCCTGATGACACTTCAGAAACTTAGCAATCATTGTGAGTAATATGTGTGATACTCATGATCTACAAATATATTCCCGAATGCTTGTGACAGTTTGTAAAATTCAGTGAAGTGGGGTATTGATATTGGGTATAAAGCGTTAAATTCATCTGTAAGATACTGCTTTTGTATGAAACAAAGTCAACCAGAGGTTAAAAAATTGATCGACGAGTCACAGAATTTTCTCCATTCCAGCAGAACACAGTCAATGAATTTAAATTTGAGTGCTCTTCTGGCTGTATTATCTTATCAGTATCTCTATTCAAGTTTAAATTATGGAAAAGCAACTTTCCAAGCAAAACAAATATCTGGTCAAATGTCCAAGAAGGAATGTTTTACCTAAAGTTATTTTTATCAGAGCTTTACAACACTTCTCCGCATAGGGCTGATCCCCTATGCAACACCTGCTGTTTATTACATCAACTTGGTGTCAGTATCGTCACATGTTCTAGCCCCTTGTTTTTATGTATGCTATGGCATACTTGGATGCATTATGCACATGAATAGATGAGACTGTGCAGTCTTTAATCCGCATGAAGTTATTGTTTATACCATGACTCAGTATTGAGGTTTGTTTATTTATAAGCGTGTATGCTGTAATACTTGTTTTGCTACTCTCTGTATGCATCCATTTACATTCAGGAAAATGTAGGAATTTTGTCATATGGTAATTATACATTCTATTTAAGAACTGTTTTTATCATTTCACAATAAAGATGTATGTTGCATGCAAATTCACATTTCTTTTCTATTTTTTGTTTTGTTTCCAAGTAAGGTTTTGTGCTTTTACACCTGGGTCATGGCTAAAAAGGATGCATCAACTACTTTGCTTACCCAGTTAAAAGAATAAATAAATAAGTTATATGTACTTGCAGATAATACGGTGTACATCAGATGCAGAATATCTTTAGTATGCAAACAGTCTGCTACGCATACATGCTACGACTTAGTACATAAAGGTAAAGTATTTTTCTTTAGTTCATAGGGACATTCCCTTCTTACCATGTGACGTAAGATTAGATTACTTACTGGCAGCTATTTTCCAAACAGTTAAAATCTCACTTTAAACAGAATGTTCTCATGATAAACATGAAGAGTGTTGCCAAAATTTCAGGGTGACCTCCACTATATGTTTGCACTTGCCTCCTGACTAGGCCAGTTGACTTGTTTTTAGATCTTGCAGTTTCTCAAGTCTTGCCCTTAATTGAGTACCTTAAACTAACTAATGTATCACTGCAGCCCATAAAAATGACAGGATTCATATGGCTGCTTTCTTTATTTGCTCCAGTTTGTCTTTCTAAAATCCCTACAGCGATTTATTTGCTGAATGTGCGCGTTTTCCCTTATGAAAATTACAAATTGTTGTCAAGGTTAACGAGTTAATACTCTCATTCAATATTTATTTTATAGGAAAAAAGAACCACTGCTCTTTCTTCTGCTTCTTCTGCCATGAAACCCTGTTTCTTAATCAAACTGACAAGGACACTGTCCTTTTGATAATGTCCTGAATCATCGAGAATAAAAAATGAGCTTTATTAATCAGTGCCTGCTGATTAATTGTTATAAAGTGATGTTCGTACATTTCCATATATTTTAATAATTCTTGCGGAGGACTAACAGCGTCCCCTGTGATTTGAGGCCTTTTGGGTTTGAATATTTCTGAGCCATGTCACAATAAATGGTGCTCTATATGCCGATTTTCACTATTCCACTCCAAGTCAGTCTTCTTTATAAAAGGCGTGAAAAATAGGTTTATGTTAAACTGTTTACATAATTTATTATCTGCATTCAGATTAAGAAGGAGGATCTAGAATTTTATTAGTTTTAAAATATCAAGGGAGAAAATTTGATTTATAGCAGAACACTTCATCCAGTTTAACTTACTGGAGATCTGGGCCAAAGTTTTTTTGGTCTTTGGTGGAAAGCATATGCTCTAGAAGAGCAAAAAAATAAAGGAGGCCATAAATGATGGCATGAAATAAGACAAATTCTTTGAATTGTGTACATTTTATAGCCTTATTGATTTATTTACAATAATTATATTTCTACATTGTGCTTTTAGCTATCATTATTATTTTTGTGACAGTGAAAGGAAGGATTCATAATCGTGCTTTAATGGAAAGAAGATTTGACAATTGTGTTTTAAACCACTTTATAGTTGCACTGGATGCAATGAAGTAAACAGAACTGAAAGTGAAGATTTAGCTGCTAGTGGTAGTTTGATGAATGAAGTAGCTGACTAGATGTCTAAGTATTTTAAGTGGGGGTATACACTCTGGGCTGATATTTAAAACAATTCTGTATGACCTACAGAGGTAGGCAAGGCTCTTCAATCAAGAATGCCATGAGATATTTGTAATCTACTGGAGTATTAAAATTTATGGAAGCATGCTGCTGTTTTTTTATGACGTTTATGCAAATAGTATTAGTGCAATGACCGAATAGTGAATGGCTGCATGTGACTATGAATGTGTGTGAGAGGAAAAGTGCAAGTGTAGCTGATTTTGAGTCAGCTTGTGAGTTTGTGAATGTATGAAACTCTGTTAGAGTGGAAGTGGCATATATGTAGGCTTGTGGCAACAACAACAATTATCAGGACTGTTGGACTGTTGTAGCACAGATAGCAGTAACACAGTTTTTGGATGCATAAAAAAAGGAAGGCAATCATTAGAGCTTGCAAGTGGCAGCACCTTGCAACTGAAAGAGATGGGTACTGTTCATAAACCTCATGAATGCAGTACGTATGTTCATTATTAAAAAGAATCAGATGACACATCTGCATAGACCACACAGGCACTGTGATAACATGGGAAAGGATGCATATATCAGTGCCACAAAAATGACAGCATACACTTTTTTAAAGATGTCACAAGAGCTGTGCAAAGGTGAGTGGATCATAGCTTGGAGCAGCTGCAAGCAAGGGTACAGCAAATGCTATTAAATGTGGACCACAACATATAGATATTACAAAATGTACGCCAACACACACACACACACACACACACACACACACACACACACACACACACACACACACACACAGATAAACGAACAAAAAAACCCTGCAAATTTGCAAAGGAAACAAGGACACAGCCTAAAGCAAAGAAATGAGTAGGCTGTTAATGACAGTATAGGCAAAGACACCAACCAATGTCCAAGCCCATGACCAGATACAACATACAGCCCTATACAAATGCACAGCACAAACATGCCGGCTATAACACAAGCACACCAGCATATATTTATATATATATATATATATATATGTATATATATATATATATATATATATATATATATGGATTCACTTCAGAAGCTCAAAATACTGAAATATCGAATGTCAGTATTTCGAGCCCAAGAAGCCGAATCCACACAACAACGAAAACTGAAAACTGTGAAATTCAAAACCGCGAATACCGGACGTTTTGAATTCTGCTGTATTACTACACACACACACACACACACACACACACACACACACACACACACACACACACACACACACACATACACACACACACACACACACACACACACACACACACACACACACACCATCCTCCACACAAACACACACAATCTGAATACTACCCTACACCCCCCCGCTTAAATATTCTCACTCCGAGGTTGCACTACATACAACCACACAAAACACACCACCACACAAGCTACATTCTCCTCGCGCACACACATCACAGCAACAAAACATACTGACACACACCACAGCCCCTACCCAAACCCCTTAACACACACTTACCTGAATACATGACCACAGCAGAAGCTTAGAAGTGTGAAATTCAAACCCCCCGGTATTCGAGGTTTTGAATTTCACGTTTCTAAACTTTCGCTGTTCTGAGGATTCGGCTTCTTGGGCTCGAGATACTGAAATTCAAGATTTCAGTATTTCAAACTTCTTTTTTTTATTTTAAACTTTCTTTTTATTAATTTTCATAAATCATGAACTTCTTACATCATACAGATAATTATACATAAACATAACACTAAATATTAAAACTATATACAAAAATGTTCATAACATTAGACTTCTCTGTTTGAAATCATTACATTTTATCTAATAACTTTTTTAGTTTCATCCGGGATAACTTCCTATGTGTCATTCTTGTCGTTCTAGAAGCAAGAGTTGAAAGTTCTCTATTACATACTGTTTTGGCCAATAATGTAAATTCAGCAAAAGATACAATTGTTTTGGTTTTCCAGTTTGACGTGATGACTTTTCTTGCTATTGCCAAAAGAGACCAGATAAGATGCACTTGTGACTTTGGTATACAATCTGGCATTGGAGCATTAAACAACAAAAGTGCATCTGTTATTATACACTTGTCAGTCCACAATGCCTTCATAAAATCTTTAAATTTCTGCCAAAATGGGACAATCACTCTGCATTCAAGGAACATGTGTACCCAATCAGCACAGGGACTCTCATCACATCTCCAACAATTATGACTAGTTTTATTTGACATTATAGCAATTCTCTGTGGGGTAAAGAAACTCCTATGTAAAAACTTCCATGTAAATATTTTCCAATATGGAGATGATGATGTATGATTGATTGACCTAAATGTTAATAATTTATCATTTTCAGAAAAATTAAATCTGTTCATACTTTCTATATAACTCCATAAAGAGTCTTCAGGCTGTTTTAAGTCAGCTCTTAATGTCTTGTAAATCATAGATAAGGAGAACCCCGTGCTAAATTGTGATGTATTTAATTCACATAAAAGAAAGATTATTTTAGGCTGTAATAATATATTAGTCACTTGGCTCATTTTAAATTCCTTTATTAGATGTTCCCTGAAATTTTAAATATTTAACCAATTATCTTGATTTGTGTTATACCTTGCTAGAAGGCTTGTAGTGTCATGAATATTATTTGTACTTAGGAACTGATGCCAGTAATTTAGTCCATTGCCTTTCATTTCCATTATTTTATTCATATTAAAAGAGTCTATACAATTCTTTGTGTGTGCTATTGGGAACATTAATATAGAAAAATGTTTTGTTATGCAGTTTCTGTTTATAATTTTCCTAAAATTGTTTAGTTTATAACTAACACAATGTGGTAACTTCTCATGTTTATTTTCTTTATATACTGAGTCTTTACTACTAAAAAATGTTGTTATTTTCAGTAAAAATGTCCTTGTTTATTGCTTCATCAGCATTAGATAATAGAATATTCATGCGTAATTTTTTCCAGCTTGAAGTATACTTGTTACTTAACCACTTGCTTATGATATGAATTATAACTGATTCAGCATAAAGTTCTAAGTTTGGAAATGCAATTCCACCTTTTTCCCAATCTCTATTGTGCCACTCATACTTTATTCATGGTGTTTGTGGGAACCATAAAAACTTAATTAGAAATGAATTGAGTTGTTTTATTATTTTTTTTTTGGAGGGCTAATAATTATGGTTTGAATAAGGAACAAAACTTTTGGATGAATGCACATTTTTATTAATGTTAACTTTTCTTCAAAAGTAAAGAACATTTTACTCCATTTGTTTATATATTCTTTGATTATACCTAACAAATTTCTATAATTGACTTGTATAATTTCTTTCCAATTAGGTTTTATATATATATCTAGATATTTAAGAGTGTTATTCCCCCAACTAAAATTACTGTATTTTCTCCATTCAGAACTTACTTTTTTATTTACTAATAATGTTTCAGATTTATTGCTGTTGAATTTTAAACCTGAAAGTTTCTCAAAATGTCCTATAGCTGCTGTAATATGTCTTATTGAGGAATCTAAATTTCCTATGGTTAATATTATATCGTCAGCAAATAATTGCATTTTAAAAGCATAATTTGAATTAACAATAAAGCTATTTATGTTGTTATTTCTTATATAATTTGCAAACGGTTCTGCTGAAAATGCAAATAACAGAGGTGACAGAGGACAACCTTGCTTAGTTCCTTTTAGTATTTGAATTTTGTTAGATAAAAAGGCCCCAATTTTAATATACGACAAAGAGTTTTTATATAAGCTATTTATTAGTTCTATGAAATCTGTGGAGAAATTGAATGTTTCCAAGACTTTAAATAGATATGACCAATATAAAGAATCAAATGCCTTCTCTGTGTCTAAACTAATAATTGATAGTTCTTTTTTCTTTTTTATTTGCAACATCTATTAAGGTTAAAAGCCTGATGACATTGTCCTGAACTTTTCTATTCAAAATAAAACCTGTTTGATCATCTGCTATTATTTTGGGGATGAATTGATTCAATCTTTTAGTAAGTATGGAGGTAAACATTTTATAATCTACATTTAGCAGAGATATGGGTAGATATGATTATACTAATATAGGGTCTTTATCTTGTTTTAGAATGGGAGATATTATAGCATACTTCCGTGAAGGAAAGATATTTTTATTTTTCCTAAATTCTTCAAAAGCTGCCTCTAAAGTCTTTAAGGTTGTCCTCTGGAAACAACTTATATATTTCTCCTATAATCCCATCTAATCCAGGTGCCTTATTGTTTTTAAGATTACAAATGCATTCTTTAATTTCTTTTAATGTTATTGGTTTGAGCAAATTAGCATTTTGTTCATTTGTTACTCTTTTGTTGATATTTTCATTCAAAAAATTACATTTAAGCATATTGTCTGCAGAGTCACTATTTGTATTATTTACTTTCTCATAATACACTCTGAAGACTTCTAGAATTTCGTTGTGTTCCGTTACATGTCTTGTTTTAACTCCTGTATTATCAGTAATTTCTTTTATATGACTTAGTCTAGCTAAATTTTTTGCTTTGACTGCCAACCTATGTACATTTTTGGAGTTCACTGAATAGGATTGCATTTTGTTTTTTTCTAGATTTATTGCCACTTTATGATTTACAATTTCTGCATATCTAGTATTTAATGTTTTAAGTTCAGAATTAGTTTTTATGTCCTTGGTGCTTAAACTTTTCCTTATTCCATCTATTTTTAATTGTATTTGTATTAATTCATTTTCCCATTGTTTCCTTTTGTTTAGATACCAGTTTTTGATCTTACCATATAAATAAGATTTTAGTGAATCCCAAAGTATAACCTTTGAAGTTTCATTATTATCATTGATGTCTAAAAATATTTTATTTCACCAAGAAGTCACTCTTTAAATCCATCAAGTGTAGTAATGTAGACAGGTAATCTTTGCCACATTATTAAGTCTTTAGGCATGATATGAACCTTAAAAAATAAGGCATTATGATCTGATAATGGGCATGAACTAATTAACACTTCTTTGACCTTAAAAAATATATTGTTAGTAACTAGTACTTTATCAATTGTTGTTTGTGTACCTTACCTATATGAATAATGGATGTATTCTAATGAGTGTATTTCTTTTAAATCATATATATCCTTAAGACATAATACATTAATAAAATTCTTTAACTTTTTAGCTGCAGGGGAAATTCTAAATTTATCATTTTTGGTAGTATCTTTTTCAGTGAGAAGGCAATTGAAATCTCCTGCATGTATTATTTCTCCTTTGGATTTGGAAATTGTTAACTCTAAATGATCTCTTGCTGTAACCACTCCAAAACCAGATATCCAGTAAGAATTTACAAGAGTTACATATCTTTTGTTTATTTCCAGAACTGCCAGGCATAACATGCCATTCTTGTCTGAGTAAGTATCAATGACTTTAGGCACTGGTAATGTTTTTCTCCATAGTATCATCATGCCTCTCCTCTTGGTTTGGTAGTGGGATTCTACAAGGACCATATAACCACTAAAAGATAATGCATCTATATCTCTGTCAACAATATGTGTTTCCTGTAAAATCCCTATATCTACTTTATTCATTTTCAAATATCTAACTATACTCCCTCTTTTAATAGGATTATTAAGGCCATTGACGTTTAAAGACATACATTTATAAGAGAACATTTATAATGATACATATATATATCTACTGAATTTAGTTATGAGCAAGTAAATAGAAATGAATAAGAAAATCATAACATATATAACTATATGCAAAACTAAACATGGAAACCTAATTTCCTGGCTTGATGAAAGCATCATCTTAGCCACCACCACTAACAGTCCTACAACCAGTCAACCTTAATATTGCTGCTTCTGCCCTCTAATAATTAGGTATACAGTTAAACTTATTCAATATTATGTAGCATTATGTTTAGTTATTAAGGCGCAAAAACATCTCAAGACATATGATAGAATATTAAGTATTTTACAAATTACAGATAAAATAATCATGCAATAAATATTCATGTTTAACAAACATCTTTATGTTAGAGTAACAGGATTATGCTCTCATAAACCAGCATATGTAAGCTTGACTT
The DNA here is from genome assembly GCF_019279795.1 of Protopterus annectens. Taxonomy (NCBI): domain Eukaryota; kingdom Metazoa; phylum Chordata; order Ceratodontiformes; family Protopteridae; genus Protopterus; species Protopterus annectens. The sequence goes on along the minus strand of NC_056746.1, from coordinate 1,010,593,789 downwards.
CAAAAGCAATATAAGAGATCAGAATCTTTCATTAAGATGAAAAAAATATATATTATTTTCCTAATACAGATTAAACTATGAATATAGAGTGTACATCCAGTTTAAGTATATGATTTGAAATGATACTACGTATTAAATATATATTTATATATTTAAGGCATAGAAACCCTCTCCATTCTTCTTCTATCATCCATTTTCCACTCAACTATTCCTTCTATACATTTTGTTTATGGGCTATATGTGTATGATCTAAGCAAAGTATGACCAATATTTTGAAATCTGTATTATTAAACTATTATGAGCGTTTTAAGTTTATTTAATGTGGTAAATGTACTTTATTCAAACACCCTTCTCCGTCTCATTCATCCCCTTTTGTTCCAATAATAAGCCAGTTATACAACTTTCTAATATTTATATTTCAAAAGTGTATTCATTCAAGTCCTCAATGTTGACAATATCACTGCTATTAGCAAGAGAACAAATCAGCATTGCTTATATTAGTTGTTAATTATATGATGACATCATTAATATAATGATCAGACAGTACAAGTGTTTGCTGTTTTGAAGTAATTGGATATGTGTTATTCCCAATACAGCTTTTTGTTTTTGTTTATTCAACATTTACTATTATATTATGTACTTGCTTAAAATCCATTATTAGTACTATGTGAGCTATGCAATCAACTTACTTTACCGCATCCTTCTATATTTTAGGAATGCCTGAATGCGAAGTACCCTTGAAAATAATAAGCAATTTCCTATTATCCAAATAACATTCCTAATGTATCAGTGCTCACATGAAAAGAGATATGTTTAAACTAGGATTCTTGGGGATGATATATATATATATATATATATATATATATATATATATATATATATATATATATATATAAAACACATATGTGAAGGAACTCTCAAGTATGGTTCTCCAAATGTGACTTATGGAGAAATATCAATAATGTTCTCTTTACAGTTTCTTTTTTATTTAAAACATTTAGATGTTTATATATCAGATAACTGTATTTACCTCGGCTTATTAACATGCAACAATATTATACCTTCCCCTTTTTTTAAATCTATCTGTAACTTATAAAGGAATGCTCTATTTCAATGTTTTCCAACTTTCCCTTCAGTCAGCTGTATTTACCTTACATTAAATATCTAGTGAAGCTGCATTATAGCTAAAATGTCTGTGTTATGTATAGAGAAATGTTAATTTTCTCTTCATGTGTGATTTACTCTTCGTTTGTAAGTTATTTTATTTCTACATGCAATAACCAGAGTTCACCTTATAACTAAACATGTATCTCACACTATCTATAAGTTTAGAAAACAAAACAATTCAAAACAATGCTCATAAGCAATGAGTGATAATTGTGCCTTGAATATTGAATTAAACTACAACTACAACATTTTCCAGCATATATGTTATTAAATCTAGTCTCCGGCATCAAGAAGAACTAGTAAACATTCATTTTGTTAGGAAATTATAAACTTACAGTCAAAGAACTACTGAAGAGTATTTTAAATGTCCAAGCAGCAAAACTTCCTTGCTGCGTCCTTATCACCTGTCGCAGTTGTTTCTTATGTGCGACTGGGGCTCAGAGAACAATTACGTCATCACTAGAAGATTTTACAAAGAGCGCCAGTCTCAAAACTATGGATCAATGAACAGCTCATGATTTAGTTCTCTTGAAGCTTTGTATTCAAAAATGAACTGCATACACGAGGTAGGTATAACATTTTTCAGTTATTTTTGGCTTTCCTAGCTTTCGTGCGCTTGTGAGTTGCAAAAAAGCATGTAAAATAGAAAAAACAGGTTAAACAGGGTAGCGCTATGCAGCTATTAATCTTTTTTTTTAAAACCACAGACCGCACTTCTTTAGAAGTGCTCTCTCTCCCCAAAACATCCATAATAATTACTTTAATACATACAAACAAAATTTAATCAATCTAAAGCCCACAAAGCTTCCTGACAGACTGTATAGGTGTCCAAAATCCCCTTTCCAGCATTTAAAACTACTGCGACTCTATTTAATGCATTAAGGTTACAGAACAAAGACACATAAACTATTTCTAAATGAAAGCTTAATATTATTCTAACGGCACTCAGCTCACTACTAATTTAAATAGACATTAAATCATGATCTTGTAAGATTGTAAGATTATGACAAAATCTTATGTGCTTATAAGCCATTTGTTTTTATTTATATTATAATCTATATAGGGGATAAAAACCTCATAGCAGAGGAAGGAGAAACGGCAGAAAGTAATTATCTATATAATAATAAGAGTAATTCTATAAAAGGAGGACGAAGAGTTAGTTATATATAGTTGTAAATATTTATTTTAAAATCTTACCTCATATTTGCACTATTTGTCCTATTTCAAGGGAGAATAACCTCTGGAAATTAGAAACGTATGCTTTACTTCTCTTTAAGTTTTTTTGTGGACTTATCATTTGCTGTTATTTTGCCATTAGTAGCTTGCCTCTTTAGGCTTGGAGTAGAAAGTTCCATACCTTCAATTTTGTCTAGTAAGTTATGTTTTTTGACAAATTCTGTTGCTTCTTCAATATTATTAAAGATTTTCTGACCCTCTGGAAGTGTGACTTTTAATCTAGCGGGTAAGAGTATTTGAGCTTTTATTTCAGCTTTCTTAAGGTCTTTAATGAGGGGAATACAAGCTTTCCTTTTTGCTATTGTCACAGATGTATAATCATTATCAAATCTAATAACTCTTCCATTTTCTTGAATGGGGCTCTTCGTCCAGGCAGTTTTTAACACCAGATCTTTATCCTGTATTGACAAAAACTTAACTATGATGGATCTTGCTGAAGTTGGATTTTTTGATACAGAAGGATTTGATAAAGATCTATGAGCCCTTTTGATTCTGTAAGAAAGTGACTCAGGGAGGTTTAGCACTTTAGGCAACCAATTATTCAGGAAAATAATCATATTACTTCCCTCTGTCTTTTCAGGAACTCCATAAATTCTAATGTTGTTCCTCCTTGACCTTGACTCCAAATCTTCCACTTTCTCAGTTAATAAGTTGTTTTGCTTCAATAAGAAATGTATTTGACTGTCATTCTCTATCTGCCTTCCATCTATGTCATTTAGAGATTCTTCTATGTTGGTTATTTGATCTGAGTGCTTTGAAATAATTTCCTTTAAATCTTGAATTTGCTTTTTACTCTCTTTTTTTCATATTTTCCATAATGTTGTCTAGATTGTCCATTTTAGTAGAAAAGTCCTGTATACTTGTAATTATGGTCTGCAGTTCTTTTTTCATAGAGCTGTCTTGAGCTGATGACTTTGAATGACTCATATTTCAAGTATCTGTATACAGCTGCTAATATTCTGACTGGAATTTTGTGAGAAAAATCACTGAAAATTGTTACTTTTTCTTCCTCAGGTAATCCACAGCAATGAAAAGAATATTTGTAGGTAGTTTTTCCCAATGTATTTCAAAAAATTCCAAATAAATCCTGTCAGAAATAAAACTTATAGACAGAGCAACAAAAAACTGCTGCACTCACTCTGACATCTTGGTCATGCCCCCATATTTCGAGCTTCTGAAGGGAACCCATATATGTATATATATATATATATATATATATATATATATATATATATATATATATATATATATGGTCTACTTTCATTCATTGAAAGTACACTTATCCGAATCGCAAGTTGGCGAACCCACTTCTACGAAAGACCACAATAATGAAACATGGATCACCAACAATTATACACATGGTAAGTAACCACTTGACCACGAGGACAGAACAGCTAACCAGAATACATTCAAACCCACCCAAGTGGGGGGCTTTGACCCAATACCCCCCATGTGGAGGGTTTTGCCCCACACCCTCCCTAACTAAATATACCAACTCCAAGATTGCACTACAGTAGAAGAAAGGGCAAAAGTCACCATGGTGGCCAAGTGGTTACTTACATTATGCTGAATCTAGCTTTGATTGTATAACTTGAGCACTAATCCAGCCCATCTTCTTGGAGAAGGTTCCCCTGCACCCTAGTGGCAGGAGTGTGCAGTTAGAACTTGTCTGATCAAAGACTGCTGGAACGGCGCGCCCAGTTTTTAGCTTTTTATTGGTTAATTTGTTTAAATCAGTTTGCTTATTTGCTACTGTTATATTAAAAAAATACACTTTATGCATTGCCTCTTAGCTAGGGTTAAACTATTCCTGGTGCCATAAAGTCTGCTCTTCAAATTTTCCATTAGAACTAGCCAGTCTTTTTAGTTTTAGCACTCAAATCAGTTTCTTTGAGCTCAGCACTTGTTCAGAACTCATTGTAAGCACTAAATAAGCTACAAATTACTTCAGCACTCAATGTTCCTCACTTGTCTAGAGGAAAACAGTTTTTAGTGCTTAATAAATAAGCACCTATCCAGGCATGTCTAAGGGTTAGTTCCCAGTGTTTTCTCCTGTCTACCTGATGAATCTGGGCATCTTGGGGCAATGCAGCAATTGCCTCATGTACACAGACAACCCTCTCCTCCTACCACCCAACACTACAACCTGTGAGAGATGCACTTATATAGCCAAACTGGAAGCAAAGCTCTCTTCACCCAAGACTGGACTAGACAGTCAAGAGGAGAAGGTAAACACTTGCACCACACCACACTTATCACATAGCCTCTCAAAACCTACACCACCAAAACACACACATAGCAACACAAAACACACACCTACATTTGCAGAGGCTCTCAATAAAAATCTGCTCAAGCAACAGAGACCTCCAAAGCAGAAATGCATGCAACCTCCACCCCCAATACAACCCAAATGACACATATCCCACAAGCTCAGTGTGCCATTCAACCACAACCCATAAGGCATAACAATGTACCCAACACTCGAGTAATAGGTGACTCTATAGTCAGGCACACTGATGTTCCACTCACCAGGCTAAACAAGGAGAAGGTTACTGTCTGCTGCCTGTCAGGTGCCAGGATCCACCACATAATGCACGCACTCAGGTCACTCCACAACAAGTACAGATATGACTCTGTCATTGTCCATGTTGGTGTGAATGACCTGAGACGTACCTCCCTGGACTACATGAAAAGAGACATGGAAGAGCTCTCTGTAGCCCAGGCTGGTATGACCCTGAGTAGCATCCTGCCCTCACCAAGAATGATACCTCAGTATAAAGAAAAAATGATCAATTTCAACAATTGGCTAAGCTTCTGGTGTCATTCAAAGGGGATCCAGTGTCTGTCAGCCTGGGATGACATGCTCGACAAGCCATGTTGCTTCGCAAGAGACAGCTTCCAGCTGTCACCCCTAGGCTTTTGAATACTGGCCAAGGCTCTTGCTGCCCCCATAGTGCCTTTTTTAGGCAAGGCTCAAAAGTCAAACCCACCTCCGTAAACAGCACAATTAACAAACAACTGAGGGTTATGCTACTCAACGCCAGGAGTGTAAATCTCAAAATGCACACGCTCAAAGCACTCCTCTGTACTCCTCGCAAAACCTACACCACCAAAACACACACATAGCAACACAAAACACACACCTACATTTGCGGAGGCTCTCAATAAAAATCTACTCAAGCAACAGAGACCTCCAAAGCCGAAACACATGCAACCTCCACCCCCAATACAACCCAAATGACACATATCCCACAAGCTCAGTGTGCCATTCAACCACAACCCATAAGTCATAACAACGTACCCAACACTCTAGTCATAGGTGACTCTATAGTCAGGCACACTGATGTTCCACTCACCAGGCTAAACAAGGAGAAGGTTACTGTCTGCTGCCTGTCGGGTGCCAGGATCCACCACATAATGCACGCACTCAGGTCACTCCACAACAAGTACAGATATGACTCTGTCATTGTCCATGTTGGTGTGAATGACCTGAGACGTACCTCCCTGGACTACATGAAAAGAGACATGGAAGAGCTCTCTGTAGCCCAGGCTGGTATGACCCTGAGTAGCATCCTGCCCTCACCAAGAATGATACCTGAGTATAAAGAAAAAATGATCAATTTCAACAATTGGCTAAGCTTCTGATGTCATTCAAAGGGGATCCAGTGTCTGTCAGCCTGGGATGACATGCTTGACAAGCCAAGTTGCTTCGCAAGAGACAGCTTCCAGCTGTCACCCTTAGGCTTTTGAATACTGGCCAAGGCTCTTGCTGCCCCCATAGTGCCTTTTTTAGGCAAGGCTCAAAAGTCAAACCCACCTCCGTAAGCAGCACAATTAACAAAAAAACTGAGGGTTATGCTACTCAACGCCAGGAGTGTAAATCTCAAAATGCACACGCTTAAAGCACTCCTCAGTACTCCTCGCAAAACCTACACCACCAAAACACACACATAGCAACACAAAACACACACCTACATTTGCGGAGGCTCTCAATAAAAATCTACTCAAGCAACAGAGACCTCCAAAGCAGAAACACATGCAACCTCCACCCCCAATACAACCCAAATGACACATATCCCACAAGCTCAGTGTGCCATTCAACCACAACCCATAAGTCATAACAACGTACCCAACACTCTAGTCATAGGTGACTCTATAGTCAGGCACACTGATGTTCCACTCACCAGGCTAAACAAGGAGAAGGTTACTGTCTGCTGCCTGTCAGGTGCCAGGATCCACCACATAATGCACGCACTCAGGTCACTCCACAACAAGTACAGATATGACTCTGTCATTGTCCATGTTGGTGTGAATGACCTGAGACGTACCTCCCTGGACTACATGAAAAGAGACATGGAAGAGCTCTCTGTAGCCCAGGCTGGTATGACCCTGAGTAGCATCCTGCCCTCACCAAGAATGATACCTCAGTATAAAGAAAAAATGATCAATTTCAACAATTGGCTAAGCTTCTGGTGTCATTCAAAGGGGATCCAGTGTCTGTCAGCCTGGGATGACATGCTCGACAAGCCACGTTGCTTCGCAAGAGACAGCTTCCAGCTGTCACCCCTAGGCTTTTGAATACTGGCCAAGGCTCTTGCTGCCCCCATAGTGCCTTTTTTAGGCAAGGCTCAAAAGTCAAACCCACCTCCGTAAGCAGCACAATTAACAAAAAACTGAGGGTTATGCTACTCAACGCCAGGAGTTTAAATCTCAAAATGCACACACTCAAAGCACTCCTCAGTACATGGAAGAGCTCTTTGATCTTGTAGCCCAGGATGAGTAGCATCCTGCCATTACCCAGAATGATACCACAGTACAAGGACAAAATGATTGACTTCAACAATTGGCTAAGCTTCTGGTGTCATTCTAAGGGGGATCCAGTATCTGTCTGCTTGGGATGACATGATCGACAGACCACGATGCTTTTCCAGAGATGGCCTGCACCTGTTGCCCTTGGGATTCCAGATACTGACTAAGGCTCTTGCCACCCCTATAGTGCTTTTTTTTAGGCAAGGTTCAAAAGACAAATTCACCACTATAACAGGTACAAGTAAGCAAAATCTGAGGGCAATGCTACTCAATGCTAGAAATCTAAACCTCAAAATGCATTCACTTAAGGTACTCCTAAAAATGGAGAACATCAACATCTGTGCAGTGACAGAGGCCTGGTTCAAGGCTCCAGAAGGCACCCCTGCATTACCAGGCTATATTTCATACTACACCTTTCGGCCACCTAACCTGGAAAAAAACACTAAAGGTGGAGGCGTGTCCATATTTTTTAAGGATATCCACACCTCCAGGCTAGTTGCTCAGCATAATGCATCTGAGATTATCCAAGTGCAACTAACTCTGGGCAAGACTGCAATCCAAATTGTAACTTGCTACAGATCTCCCACCATGCCCCAGGATTCCCACTCCTCATTTCTTGATACACTGGAAAATATTAGGGTACAACCCAACACCCTAATAATGGGTGATTTCAACTACCCCACCATTAAATGGGAAAACTTCTCATGTACCAACTCTTTTGCTCAACATTTTTTGAATTCATACATTGTAATGCCTTGGATCAACTTATCTACACCCCCACCAGGGGCAGCAATATCCTAGACCTGGTCATTACCAACATGGGCGACTGGTGTTCCACACCAGAGGTCAATTCCTCGTTGGTCAGATCCAACCACAAGCTAATCAGCCTAGACTTCCACATCCCACTGCTACCCCCCACTAGGGAAACCACCGTAAAACATTTCCCCAAAGCCAACTTCACGCTTCTTAAGACAGAAGTGGCAAACTTCACAACACCCATGCAGATAGACAATAGAGTACAACTGCTGAATCCTACACAAATCCACTTTATAAGCACTTACACGAGTGCATGGATCGTGCTATCCCTAACAGAACCAAGATGCTATCCTCCAAAAAAACGAAGCCAATCTGGTGGTCCCCTGTCTTAAACAAATTCTACAACAGGAAAAAGAAACTGTTGCAAAAAAGAGTAAAATCCCATGACTGGAAGAACTCCCTGGTCAGCCTCAGTAAGAAGCTGAGATCCCTCATAAAATCCTCCAAAGCTAGTTATGAAAACAAACTCGCCACTGATTCTAAAGACAACCACAAAGCATTCTATAGCTATGTCAAGAATCTCAATGGCAACAATCAGATCTGCTCTGAGTTAAAGCACAATGGCACTAAATATACAGAACCAACTGATATTGTCAACATCCTGGCAGATAGGTTGAGTGCTAACTTTACCCCCTTCTCACCCCCTAAAGGGCCCCTCTCTATACTGGAAGAATGCAAAGTTCCTGTAATCATGGCTGCACAGGTAAAAAACACACTCGCCAAAGCCAAGAACACAGCATCCATGGGACCTGACAATATCCCAGGCTGCGTTCTACATGAACTACAGAATGAACTGGCACCCTACCTAAGTACCATGTTCAATCATAGCCTCACCTCAGGCTTTGTGCCCACTGAATGGCACACTGTGATGGTTATCCCACTCCACAAAGGGGGAGCCATGAAGGACACCAGGAACTACCGCCCCATTAGCCTGACAAGCCTGGTCTGCAAGGCCATGGAATGTATCATCATGGAACTACTAAAAAAAGACTCTGGTAATCTCCAAACTCTGGAACCTACCCAGTTCAGATTTCTAAAATGCAGATCATGTCTCCTAAACCTGATTGACTTCTTTGAAGCAGTCACCAAAGCCATAGATGAGGGTAAGGTGGTTCACACAGCTTATCTAGATCTCGCCAAGGCTTTCAACACCATCCCCCACTCTGGAATTATACATAAGCTCACTAAACTAGGAATAAATCCCTATGTCACAAGATGGGTTTCCAACTGGCTCATGGACAGAACCCACACTGTGAAAGTAGCAGACTCCAAATCTGACTTCAGACCAGTGACAAGTGGAGTACCACAGGGTTCAGTCCTGGGTCCTCTCCTGTTTGTTTTCTACTTCTCTGAAGTACAGGTTAACACAGAAGGTCTTTGGCTAACAAAGTTTGCAGATGACTGCAAACTAGGAGCCATAATCGAAACTCCTAACAATGTGGATATACTACAAAAGGGCCTCACTGAGACAGATGCCTGGTGTCAAAGCCATGGCCTGAAGCTCAATGCCAAAAAGTGTATTGTCATCCCCTTTGGTAAAAACTCTGTACCCATGAATTACCTCATAGCTGGTAGTCTACTTAACACTGAAAATGTGATAAGAGACCTTGGGACACAGGTGGATAGTAGTCGCTCCTGTGATAATCACATCACCACAGTGGTCAGGAAATCCTTCTACATGGCTCACCTCATCACAAAAGGTTTCTCATCCAGAAAAAAGGAGGTCATTGTTCCCCTCTACTCATCACTCATTAGATCCATTATAGAGTACAACGCCCCTTTGGATATGTACCTCACAAGACATCTACAACAACTGGAAAGGCCACAGAAATACCTCACAAAGAGGATTACTGGCCTCAAACAGATGACCTATGCAGACCGTCTCAAAAAACTCCAGCTTTACTCCGTCGCATATCGCCTACTCAGAGGCGATCTCTGCCTAAAATACAAAGCTATGTCAAACCCAGAGATGTTGGACATGCTCCACTTAAAGAAATCCCATTCCCTCCAAGCTACATGCTCTAGGGACCTAAACCTTGTCACCACAATAAACAGAACATTCTGGAGGGATATATTCCTGTACCAGAGACTTCCCATACTCTGGAACAAACTACCTATCTATATCAAACAGAGCTCCTCATTAGCACTCTTCAAAAAAATCTTGATGATTGGATGGGAAATAGGAAATTCACCCCGGGGATCACCTCTGTGGCTCTGCTCGACAGGGGCACAAGAAAATATTTTTTTTGGGTGGCGAAAGCCAGGGATCCTTTTTGGCTAAGCTTGTATAAGCCCTAGGGCCAATAGCCTAGTACCTACCTATGAATTTATGAAGCTATGAACCTATGTATAATTGTCGGTGATCCGGGTTTTGTTATTGTGGTCTTTCGTAGATGTGGGTTTGCCCACTTGCGATTCGGGTAAGTGTACTTTCAATGAATGAAAGTAGACAAGTATATATACATATATATATATATATATATATATATATATATATATATATATATACATATATATATTATATATATATATATATATATATATATATATATATATATATATATATATATATATATATATATATATATAGGTTCATAGGTTCATAGGTTCATACTAGGCTATCTGCCCTAGGGCATTTATAAGCCTAGCCAGGTGTGTGTGGCTTTCACCCCTTAGGATGAGAATACTATACCAATTAGTTTGCTGTGCCTCTGTCCAGCAGTGATACAGAGATGATTCCCGGGAATCTACGATCTCCCATCCACTCGTCAAGATTTCTCTTGAGCAGAGTCAGTGAGGGCTCTGCCTCACATGGACTGGGATTCTGTTCCATAGTGTAGGGAGTCTCTGGGTGATGAATCTGTCCCTCCAGCACGTCCTATTTATATCCGTGTTGAGATTTAAGTCTCTTGCTCGTGGCTCTGGTGGATTTGGATTTTTTTTGAGGTGGAGCATGTCCATTCCGGGTTGGACATAGCCTTGTATGTCAGGCACAGATCACCTCTGAGCAGGCGGTATCGGACTGAATATAGCTGGAGTTTCTTCAGTCGGGCATCGTATGACATATGTTTGAGCCCCTTTATCCTTTTGGTGAGGAACCTTTGGGGTCTTTCCAACTGCTGCAGGTGTCGGGTAAGGTACATTCCGAATGGGGCTTTGTACTCAATCATTGGTCTGATAAGTGAAGAGTACAGGGTACAATGACCTCTCCTGATCTGGATGTGAATCCCTTCATGATCAGGTGGGCAATGTAGAAGGTCTTCCTAACCACTTTGGCAATGTGAGTGTCAAAGAGGTTACTGTCAACTTGGGTCCCCAGGTCCCTGATAACTTCTTCTGTGTTTAATGGATTACCACCTATGTGGTAATTAGGGGTTACCTTGTTTTTCCCAAAGGGTATGACTATACATTTTTTGGCATTTAGCTTAAGGCCATGGCTCTGGCGCCAGTTATCCATTTCTATGAGACCTTTCTGGAGGATGTCTGTGTCTGATGGAGTGTCAATTATGGTGCCCAGTTTGCAGTCATCTGCAAATTTTGTCAGCCACAATCCCCCTATGTTTGCCTGCACTTCAGAAAATAAATGCCGAACAAGAGGGGCCCAGGACTGAGCCCTGTGGGACACCGCTCGTGACCGGCTTAGAGTCTGACATGGCACCAGCAACTCTAACCCTGTGTGTTCTGTCCTTGAGCCAGTTTGCAACCCATCTTGTGACATATGGGTTTACATCTAAGCTGGTGAGCTTTTCTATGATGCGAGTGGGGTATTGTGTCAATGCTTTTGCTAGGTCAAGGTAGGCTGTGTGAACTGCCTTACCCTCATCAATGGCCTTAGTGACTGTTTGAGAAAAGTCGACCAAGTTCAAGAGGCAGGATCTGCCCTTGACAAAGCCAAATTGGGTAGGATCCAGTGTCTGTAGGTCCCCAATGTCTTTATTTATGAGTTCCATTATGATCCTCTCCATAGCTTTGCAGACAAGGCTCGTCAAGCTTATGGGGTAATTTCCAGGGTCCATAGAAGCGCCTTTGTGGAGTGGGACCACAGTTGCCGTCGCCATTCTTTGGAGTGTATCCTGTAGTAAGGCTAAGATTAAACAGCAGCCTTATGTGTGGGTTTAGTTCCTCATTGAGTTGTAGCACACAGCCGGGGACACCGTCCGGTCCCATTGATGCTGTGTTTTTGCTTTAGAGCAGCTCTCACCTGGGCATCTGAGATGTTTGGGAGGCTAGACTCTGGTGGGATAGATATTTCTCCTTTTGGGGGAGGGAGAGAAATTTGCACTGAACTTGTCTGCCAGTATGTTGGCAATGTCTGTGGGTTCAGTGATTTTTATCATTTTGGACTAATTCTGAGCATATCTGGGAGTTTCCACCCAGGTTTCTAACATAGCTAAAGAAGGCTTTATGATTGTCTTTTGTGTCATTAGCGATTTTTCTCAAAGTTGGCCTTGGATGATTTTATGAGTGATCGTAGTTTTTGCTAGTATTGATCAGAGATGCCTTCCCATTTAGGGATTTGCTCTGTCATGTAGTAGCTTTCTCCTCTTGTTGTAGAGTTTGTTTATGGCTGGAGTCCACCAGACGGCGCCTGCCTTTGGTGGAAAAGGTCTTGATTTTATTAGGGATTGCTTGATCCATACATTCCTGGAGGTGCTCGTAGAAGGCATTTGTAAGGGTTTCAGCAGCGTGGGTTGTGGTTTCCACTGGCTCGGGGCCTTGAAGGATACCACTCCAGTCTTAAGAAGTGTGAAGTTTGCTTTTGAGAAGTTCTTCACTGTGGTCTTTTTGCTGGGGTGGGGGCGGGATGTGGATCTCCAGTGAGATTAATTTATGGTCTGATCTCACCAATGAGGGTATACTTCTGGTGTGGAGCATTTTGTCCCCATGTTTGTGATGATCAGGTCTAGTATATTTTCTCCTCTTGTGGGAATGGTGACTAGTTGTTCCATAGCATTTGAGTTTATGAACTCAAGGAACCTTTGGGCTAGGGTGTTGGGGCTTGAGTAATGTTCCCAGTCTATGTTTGGGTAGTTGAAGTCACCCAATATGATGGTGTTTGGAGAGACATTTATACTCTCCAGTGTCTTCAGGAAGGCTGTGTGGGTTTCCTAAGTTTGAGAAGGTGGTCTGTAGCATGTTACAAACTGTAGGGCAGTTTTACCTATGGTTAATTGCACCTGGATGGTCTCCGATGCTTCGTGCGTTGCCATTAACCTGGAGGTGTGGGTATCCTTTATGAATATGGATACTCCCCCTCCTTTTGTAGTTCGGGATTTTGGGGCGGGCATGATATGAGGTATAACCTGATAGTGCTGGGGTGCTCTCAGGAGCCTTGAACCAGGTTTCAGTCACAGCACAAACATCGATGTTCTCCATACTGAGGAGGGCTTGAGGCGTGCATCTTGAGGTTTATACTTCTGGCATTGAGCAGTATTACCCTTAGTTTTTCTCCATTTTTGTTTTCTAGGGCGGTAGGTTTATCATTTGAGCCTTGCCTAAAAACCGCACTATCGGGGTGGCAAGAGCCTTTGCCAATATCCGGAAGCCCAGGGTGACAGGTGCAAGCCGTCCCTTGCGAAGCAGCGTGGCTTGTCAAGCATGTCATCCCAGGCAGACAGACATTGGATCCCCTTAGAATGACACCAGTAATTAAGCCAATTATTAAAGCTGATCATTTTGTCTCTGTATTGTGGCATCATTCTTGGTGAGGGTAGGATACTGCTCAGGGTCAGGGTCATACCGGCCTGGGCTACATAATCTGAGCTCCTCTGTCTCTTTTCATGTAGTCCAGGAGAGCGTCTCGGGTCGTTCACACCGGCATGGACAATGACTGAGTCATACTTGTACTTGCTGTGGAATGACCTGAGTGCTTGTGTTATGTGGCAGATTCTAGCGCCTGACAGGCAGCTAACTGTGATCTTTTCCTTGTTCACTCTGGTGAGTGGGACGTCAGTGTGTCTGACTATGGAGTCACCTATAACAAGTGTGTCTGGCATTGTGTTTGGCCTTAAGGGCTGTGACTGTTTAGCACACTGACTTTGAGAACTATGTGTTGCATGTCTTATGTCTTGAGGTGGCAGTTGCTTGGGTGTCTGCTTTGGAGGCCTCTGTAGTTTTGGTAGATTTTTGATCAGTGCCTCCGAGTATGTCTTTGTGTGTTTATGTGTTTGTTTTGCAGTTGTGATAGTTCTATGTGAAACTGGGTTTCTGTGTGCGTGGTTTCCTTCTCCTCCTATCTGGTCTTGCCAGTCCTGAGTTGAGAGAGCTCAGCCTCCAGTTTGGCTATAGTTGCATCTCACATGTATTTGTGTTTTGTAGGAGAAGGAGTGGGTTGTCTGTGTACATGAGGCAATTGTAACATTGCCTCAAGATGCCCAGATTCACCAGCTGAACAGGAGGACGCTAGCAACTGACCCTTCGACATGCTAGAAAAAGTGAAAAGTTTGCTGTGTAACTGAGTCAGAAGGGACCTATAGGGAAATGGGTACTCAAGGGGATTCTAGGCTAATGTAGTACTTTGTTTAGTATACAAGTACTTTACCTATATAAAAATGCTTTAGGAGCAAGTGCTGAGCTATTGAGATAGAGAATAGACTGTTTAGATTGCAAGTAGAGAAGTTCTAAGGGAAAAATTGAAGAGCAGACTTTACGGAGCCAGAAATAGTTTAACCTTGTTTAACTTGGCTGCCCGATGGTGCTCTATGGGCAACTCAGCTAAATCATGCCAAAGCGTGCTAAAGCGGGCTTTATAGCAGGGGGTTGAAAAGACCTAGGAATTGACCCAAAATGGCGAATAGACTACAAGTTTCTGGCTGGAACCACTGCTCTAGGGACAAATAGGCTGCTCAGTGCTCCCCACTCCCACTGGTGAACAAAGAAGCTTCCCTTTATCCAAATAAGGATATGGAATAGCACAGGAACCAAGCCAAAGCCCAGAGATCAGCAAACTCTGAAGACTGGACTATTCTAGTTCAGTAAGGTGGGAAAACAAGATTTTTTTTTTTTGTTTTTTGTTTTTTTTTACAGAAAACAGAGGAAAAACAGACAGTAAATGCTATAAATGCTTTTAAACGGCTAGCGCACTTGAGTGTGTTAGCCTACAGGTAAAATTAAGCAACAAATAACTTTTTTAAAAGTGCAAAACAGTTAATCAACACAAAAACAGTTTAAATAGAATGCAGAGCTGTATAAGCAGCGAAAATGCAGTCGCTAAGCAGTAAATAATCAAAAAGCCAGAAAAATACTTAAATCAGGAAAAGTCACTCTTTTGCTCTCTGCTGCTTGTAGAACTCTGCAGTACACCACGAGGAGCTGTGCTGAGTTGAATATATATATATATATATATACACATATATATATATGTATATATATATATACATATATCTATATATATATATATACACACACATATATATATATATATACACATATATATATATATATATATATATATATATATATATATATATACACACATACATACACCACACTCTCCAAAATCCAGCAACAACCAGCATATAAACACCCAAAATGAGTGTAGTGCTTATTAGTAAAACAAAATAAAAAAAGAACTCCAAACAGAAACATGGCTTGGTACTGCCTTAGATTTAATGTCTGGCTCACATAAAAACACAGTACACAATACACAAACCTAGGTTTTGCCCTCTGGCGTCATCAGTGTGTATTGCCAATAGGGAACAGTGACTTATTTATACCCCTTTCAATCAGCATGAATTAAAGACACCATTGCATTAGGCAAATACAATTGTGATGTTTTTTAAAACACAAAAACCATACCACATATTACAATAAAGATTATAGATACCTTAATGCATATAACTACCTAAATACATTGTTAATTCAACTAGCACACTAACTGACACATTTTATACCTTAAATAACATTACCAATGGTCATTTAGACCTGGTTTGAATAATGCTCCTAGATACACTATCCATTTCCTTTCTTTTTCAGTTAGTATCCTATGTTTGCTAATCAACGTTATGTTTTCCCCTACTACCTGATCAATACCCAGAAAAATAAAGTGTGCTCCTGCATGCATTTGAGTGTGTTTGTACAGGGCACTCCATACTCTTTTACAATTGATATTGCTGATATGTAATGCTATTCTCTGTCGAAAAGATAAAGAGGTCTGACCCACATAAAAAGCCCCGCAATGGAACACTGCCATATGTATGTATATGTATATATATATATATATATATATATATATATATATATATATATATATATATATATATATTTATATATATGTATGCATACATATGATGCAGGCATAGCAATGACACATCAGTGGAAGATGTAAAGGTACATAGAATATACTGTGTGCTAGAGCAGCTATGTGCTCTGCAAGCTTGTAGCTGTCCCTGCTACGTATAACAAAACAAAGTTACTTGTCATGCTCAGAGTCCACAAAGTGAAGGCACAGATCACTGATGAGGAAGAATGTCATGACAGACAACTGTTGTTACCTGATCATCAAATGAAAATTTCAGTGATCATAATTTACCTAGTAATATTCTAAGATGGTTCATGCCCTACCTTGTTCTGTGCATATGACAGCCATAAGTCAGTCACATGGTATAATCATCACACTGTGGAAGGGAACTGTTACCCAGATTCCCATGTGTATATTTTACCACACAAATGATGTAAGCACAGGTTCAGTTTCTAGACACTTGTCAGCCCTGAGTAACCTATATACACCAGCAGTTTTGAACTTGCTCTACAGATAGGAAGGCAATCTCAGGCAAAGGAAAGGATTTGCAAAGCAAGCTTCACATCCTGTCCATATAGATATCTTAAGTAAGCATACCATGGTCTTGGGAAAATGCACCAAGAAATGCTTATGCCTAGACTGCAGGAATGCAGTTTTGCATGCACCCCTGAGTATGGGTGAGAATTCATGACAGAAGGCACCAATATGATATGCAGCTTGGAAGCCTTCACGTGCAGCTGCTTAAACAACGCATGCTAACAGTCTTCATCATGCCTGTACATGAGTGCAAAACCTAATGGGTGAAAGACAGAGTCATGGTTACTTCTGTGTGAATTGGTTATTGTTGCTAGAAAATTGATAACATTGCTAAAAGTTGATCATCAACCAGAGTTTACTGCTTAACACAAATAGCCGTACTTTTAAGCGGGCAGCCACTGATCCCTTCGTTAAACTTTCGTGGGTGAAAGCCATCCTACAGTGTACTTGAAATTAGCAACTGCTTCCCTTTATAACAACACTGTTCTATGTGTACTATGTCACTGTTGCTTTGCAAGCCGAATGTAATGATATTGTTTCACTGCTCTTATTTACTTTTGTCACTGGTCTGTGTGATGCTGGTCCGTGTCATGTATGCTTGTGTTAAAACTGCCGTATTTCTCCACACAATCCAATAACGCTTATACAGTATGTTTGATACCTGCCACACCAATAAAACACACAGTTTAGTTATCTGCAGCCTCCCAAACTGTCATAATGTGCATTGTACACTATGGGTGCAAAACTACAGCTGTGTATCACAAGGCTCCCCTGGTTGCAATGCACACATGCACACACGCGCGCACACACACACACACACACACACACACACACACACACACACACACACACACACACACACACACACACACACACACACACACACACACACAATAGTATGATAACTGTTTTTTCTCTAATGAGCCTTTTATTTTCCTGTGTAGGTCTATGCTGTTGCTCCTATTTTTGTGAAATCACTAGTTCTGCATAGAAAAACACTCATTCACCAGTTTCTGTCAGCTCACACAGCTTTGTACACTGTGCAGTGAAGAACCCTGAACTCCATTCCAAGCATTCTTTATTGTGTTTTTTCAAATCAAGTGGTCAGTCTATCAGCTATGGGCACTTGATGTCAATTCAAAATCACTTTTTGTGGTTTTGCACTGTTATTGTGTAATGTCATTTAGTTGTTCAAAGAACAGCTCTGTGAACTACAGTTGTTTACTCCCGTCTTTATCAATAAATGATTCTTCAAAATAATCTTATATGAATTAATTCACTTTCACTCTATAAAGTGAAATTACACAAAGTGCATTGAAAGCCTGCATTTGCACTTGTTTCTGTCCTGTAACTCGTCTAGTGCTGATACAGATTCTTAGTTTTAGCACTTAAATTTGCTTATTCATGCTCAGCACTTGTTCAGAACTTGTAAGCACTAAATAAGCTACTAATTGCTATAGCACTCAATCTTCCTCATTACCTAGAGGAAAACAGTTTTTGTACTTACTTTTCTGACTTGCTTAGAGAAAAACAGCTCTTGTACTCACTTTCCTCATTTATCTAGAGGAAATTATTTTTTATTCTGGCATGTCCAAGGGTCAGCTCCCAGTGTTCTCTCCTGTCTATCTGATAAATCTGGGCATCTTGAGGCAATGTAGAAATTGCCTCATGAAGACAGACAACCCTCTCCTCCTACCACCCAACACTACAACCTGTGAGAGATGCACTTATCTAGCCAAACTGGAGGTAAAGCTCTCTCCAACCAAGACTGAACTTGACAGTCATGAGGAGAAGGTAAACATTTGCACCACACCACACTCATCACATAGTCTCACTAAATCTACACCACCAAAATCCACACATAGTAACACAAAAACATTCACAGAGGCTCTCAATAATAATCTGTCTAAGCAACAGAGACCTCCAAAGCAGAAACACAAGCAACCGCCATCCCCCAACACAACCCAAATGACACATTGCCCACAGACTCAGTGTGCCACTCAACCACAGCCAATAAGGCAAAACAATGTACCCAACACACTAGTCATAGGTGACTCTATAGTCAGGCATACTGATGTCCCACTCACCAGGCTAAATAAGAGGAAGGTTACTGTCAGCTGCCTGTCAGGTGCCAGGATCTGTCACATAACCCATGCACTCAGGTCACTCCACAACAAGTACAAATATGACTCTGTCATTGTCCATGTTGGTGTGAATGACCTGAGACGTACCTTCCTGGACTACATGAAAAGAGACATGGAAGTGCTCTCTGATCTTGTAGCCCAGGCAGGTATGACTCTAGCCCTGAGTAGCATTCTGCCATCATCCAGAATGATACCACAGTACAAGGACAAAATGATTGACTTCAACAATTGGCTAAGCTTCTGGTGTCATTCTAAGGGGATCCAGTATCTGTCTGCTTGGGATGACATGGTCGACAGACCACAATGCTTTGCCACAGATGGCCTGCACCTGTCGCCCCTGGAATTCTGGATACTGGCTAAGGCTCTTGCTGCCCCTATAGTGCCTTTTTTAGGCAAGGTTCAAATAACAAATTCACAACCGTAACAGGAACAGGCAAGCAAAAACTGAGGGTAGTGCTACTCAATGCTAGATCTCTAAATCTCAAAATGCACTCACTCGATATCTGTGCAGTGACTGAGGCCTGGTTCAAGGCTCCAGACAGCACCCCTGCACTACCAGGCTATAACTCATACCACACTTTTCGGCCATGTAACCTGGACTAAAACACCAAAGGTGGAGGTGTGTCCATATTCATTAAGGATATCCACATCTCCAGGCTAGTTGCTCAGCATAATGCATCCAAGGTTATCCAAGTGCAACTAACTCTGGGCAAAACTGCAATCCAAATTGTAGCTTACTACAGATCCCCCATCATGCCCCAGGATTCCCACTCTTCTTTTCTTGATGTACTGGAAAATATTAGGGTTTAACCAAGCACCATAATAATGGGCGACTTCAACTACCCCACCATTAACTGGGAAAACTACTCGTGTACCAACTCCTTAGCTCAACGCTTTCTGGAATTCATAAACTCCAATGCCCTGGATCAACTTATCCACACCCCCACCAGGGGCAACAATATCCTAGACCTAGTCATTACCAACATGAGTGACTGGTGTTCCACACCTGAAGTCAACTCCTCGTTGGTCCGATCTGACCATAAGCTAATCACCCTTGATATCCACATCCCGCCCACAGCCCCCATTAAGGAAACCATGGTAAAAGTTCTCAAGCAACCAACTTCTTCTTCTAAGACAGAAGTGGTGAACTTCATGACACCCATGCAGATGGACAATACAGTTACAGCAGCTGAATCCTACACAAATGCACTCAATAAGCACTTACACGAGTGCATGTGATTGTGCTATCCCAAACAAAACCAAGACGCTATCCTCCAAAAAAAGGAAGCCAATCTGGTGGTCCCCTGCCATAAACAAACTGTACAACAGAAGGAAGAAACTGTTGCAAAAGAGAGTAAAATCTGGAGCTCCCTGGTCAGCCTCAGTAAGAAGGTGAGATCCCTTATAAGATCCTCCAAAGCTAGCTACGAAAACAAACTTGCCAGTAATTCTAAGGACAACCACAAATCATTCTATAGCTATGTCAAGAATATCGATAGCAACACCCAGATCTGCTCTGAGTTACAGCACAAAGGCATGACAATTACAGAACCAACTGATATTGCCAACATCCTGGCAGATAGGTTCACTGCTAACCTTACCCCCACACCCCCTAAAGGGCCCATATCTATACAGGATGAATGCAGAGTCCCTGTAATCACAACTACATAGGTAAAAGCTGCACTCTCTAAAGCCAAAAACACAGCATCCATGGGACCAGACAAAATCCCAGGCTGCGTTTTACATGAACTTCAGAACGAACTGGCTCCCCACACCATGTTCAATAATAGCCTCACATCAGGCTTTGTGCCACCAAATGGAGCACAGCAACAGTTATCCCACTCCATAAAGGGGGAGCCACCACTGATCCCGGGAACTATCGACTTATTAGCCTGATGATCCTGGTCTGCAAGGCCATGGAACGTATCATCATGGAACTCATAAACAAAGACATTGGTAACCTCCAGACTCTGGATCCCACCCAGTTCAGGTTTGTGAAAGGCGGATCATTCCTTCTGAACCTGATTGACTTCTTTGAGGCAGTCACCAAAGCCATAGATGAGGGTAAGGTGGTTCACACAGCCTATCTTGACCTCGCCAAGGCTTTCAACGCCATCCCCCATTCTGGAATTATAGCTAAACTCGCTAAACTAGATATAAATCCCTATGTCACAAGATGGGTTGCCAACTGGCTCACTGACAGAACCTACACTGTAAAAGTTGCATACTCCAAATCTGACCTCAAAGCAGTGACAAGTGGAGTACCACAGGGTTCCATCCTGGGACCTCTCATGTTTGGTATCTACTTCTCTGAAGTACAGGCTAACACAGAAGGCCTCTGGCTAATGAAGTTCACAGATGACTGCAAACTAGGAGCCATAGTCAAGTCCCCAAATGATGTGGACATCCTACAGAAGGGCCTCGCTGAGACAGATGCCTGATGTCAGAGCCATGGCCTCAAGCTCAATGCCAATAAGTGCAGTGTCATCTCCTTTGGTAATAACTCTGTACCCATGAACTACCACATAGGCAGCAATCTACTTAACACCGAATGTGTGATAAGAGACCTTGGGACCCAGGTGGAAGAAGTCTCTCCTTTGATAGTCACATCGCCACAGTAGTCAGGAAGTCCTTCTATGTGGCACACCTCATCATAAAAGGGTTCTCATCCAGGAAATAAGAGGTCATTGTTCCCCTCTACTCGACACTCATTAGACCCATTATAGAGTACAATGCCCCTTTTGGAATGTACCTCACAAGACATCTGCAGCAGCTGGAAAGGCCACAGAAGTACCTCACAAAGAGGAGTATTGGCCTCAAACAAATGTCCTACACTGACCACCTCAAAAAACTCCAGCTTTACTATGTAGCCTATCGCCTACTCCAAGGTGATCTTTGCCAAACATATAAAGCTATGCCAAACCTAGAGCTGTTGGAGATGCTACACCTAAAGAAATCCCAATCCCTCTGAGCTACATGCTCTAGGGACCTAAACCTTGTCACCACAATAAACAGGACATGCTGGAGGGATAGATTCCTGTCCCAGAGACTTCCCATACTCTGAAACAGGCTACCCATCTATGTCAAGCAAAGTTCTTCATTAGCACTCTTCAAGAAAATTCTTGATGAGTGGATGGGAAATAGGGAATACACCCTGGGGATCACTTCTGTGTCTCTGCTCGACAGTGGCATGGGAAAATCACTTTCTTGGGCAGCGTAAGCCAGGGAAACTTGTTGGCTAGGCTTACGTAGGCCCTTGGGCCAATAGCCTAGTACCTACCTATGAACCTATGAGAGGAACAAACTAAGAGTCTCTCTGCTGCTGTCCTGAGGCAATGGCAACTACAGAATTAGAATAATAAAGCAATGGGTGTGGGAGATGTTGGGAGATGAAAAGTCAAAGGCCTATGCATAAAAAGCTTCATCAGGTTAACGTTCAATAAAGAGATAAAAGAGAAAAATTAGAAACAATTAAGTGTATTCAGGTCCACAGTGTCAAGTTGCTTCAAACTGAATACTGCCTACATAACTGAGATTTGTGGCATGTAATACAAGTATACAAGTACACAAATAATCATAACATCTTTATTCTCTTGACCCCTACATGTGGCCATTTAAAGCAAGTGAAAGTTTCGGGGCTTTTTCTTTGCTTTTGAACTGAACTTGAAATTTAGTCTTCCCCGTGACAATCTTTGGATATGTGAAGCATATATTCACAATACTGCCATGCAAGTTCATATCACAGAATCAAAAATTATTCATATGACCAATGGGTCATCACCACTTTGGAACATCAGAGGTGCTCTTTTTATAGAGCAGCTCCATGTTTCAGTGAAACAACAAATAAATGCTAATGCAGCAGATATTCAAGAACAGAGATTGTTGGGTCTGCTCTCTGTAGGAGTACACACAGGTGTTTTCAATATTAACCAACATGCAGGATATCTGCAGAATTAGAAAGGGCCATTGCCAAGTATAAACCATAATACAGGCTGTTGCTGCTGGTGGCAACCCCATTCTCATTCATGACATGCCCACTGCAGTAATTCTACACAGTCTGTAGGATTGCCATAGTGGGCCATATCCATGGATGTGGTACATGCTAATGAGTCTTTCTGGGAGAGCAGACTCTGCTACTTAACCATGTGTTCTCTCCCAGAAATTCTTGCTGTAAAGGATCTACACAGCCAAGCAGTGCAAATTATCACTGCCAGCTGTGTTAATGAACAAGGCCAAGAAGAAGTAGTACCTCTATTGTTGGCAGTGGGGAAGACCTTGTTAAAGGTAAGATCAGGTTAATGTCTGCAAAAAGGTAGTGATGAGAAGAGAAAGTATTCACGTATATGTGTGTGCTACTAGCAGCATGCCTGCATGTCTGCAGAGGTATAAGCTCTCTTAAGTGAGTGTGTGTGTGTGTGTGTGTGTGTGTGTGTGTGTGTGTGTGTGTGTGTGTGTGTGTGTGTGTGTGTGTGTGTTTGTGTGTGTGTGTGCATGTAATTCTGCCTCGGTGCTCACAGTAAGAGTGTTAGATAGTAGATAGGTTGAATAGGTTTTTGTGTGTGTATGTATAGGTTAGTATGCCTGTGAGATGGATCAAGTGGGTGATGTCTTATCAATAGAATGTGTGTGTTTTTGGGACTGACTGTGAGTGTTTGTGTATATGTGTGTGTGTGTGTGTGTGGGGGGGCTTCTTATCTGTGAACTTCCCTGGACTAATGAGAACAGCCTATAATACTAGAGGACCTAGACACCAGGGACTTTTGTATATATTAGTCTAAGTCATGTGAAAAATTAACAGATCAAAATGTTTTGCAGCACAGAACATTTTCTGAACCATAAGAAGAATGGGGGGGGGGTACCTGTCACCAGGGACAATCTTTAAATATTACCTTTGCTTACATACGAAGTTACTAGAACAACAGGTTTTGTACCACAAAGTGTATTCTAAACAGAAATGAAATTCTTATGCCTGGAATTATTAACGGAATGCAATGGTTGGTGAGCTGCAAGGAACTGAGCAGATATAAGAAACAAAATCAGGGACATTCTCTCAAATAGGGAACAGTTAAGAGGTATGGAGGAGTGTGTTTGTGTCCGCATGTGCATGAAAGCAAGTATGTGTGAGCTTGTGCATGTGTGTGCATGTATTTGAAAATGTACATATGTGTATGCGTGTGTGTTCATGTGTGTGTGTGTGTGTGTGTGTGTGTGTGTGTGTGTGTGTGTGTGTGTGTGTGTGTGTGTGTGTGTGTGTGTGTGTGTGTGTGTGTGTGTGTGTGTGTGTGTTTGTGTGTGGAGAGTGAATGAAGGGGGTACCAACACAATGCATGGAGTACCAGTGATGATTACATCACAAAAGTATTGATTCGCACTAGTGATAACACCATGCAATTTAGAAACATACAAAATAGCTGATAATGTTGTCTTTCCTCATTGTGCCCTATCATGTCTCTAAATCACATTTTACATGATACCAACACTTCCATTTTTGGCCACAGCAGTTTGCATGCTCCTGTAAGTGGGGTTATTTCTGAATTCCAGCCACTGTGTCTGTGTGCAATCAGGTGCATGTGCCTATGTATACACACACACACAAACACACACACACCCACTCACACACGCGCACACACAAACACACATTCACACACATACACATATACATGTGCATACGTGTGTGTATTTGTGTGTGTGTGTGTGTGTGTGTTTGTGTGTGTGTGTGTGTGTGTGTGCATAACAGTATATATATATATATATATATATATATATATATATATATATATATATATATATATATATATATATATATATATATATATGTTGACACACACATACATACATTTATACAGGAACGTATCTGTGCATTTTTAGGTCTGTGTGAACACGAGGGTATGTGTGTGTGTGCCTGTGTGCATAACTGAAAATTACATTATAATAATACATAAACTAATACAGGGAAAATCACAGTAAACCATCTGAAAGCAGCAGCTATCTATTAGTATACACTTAGTCATACTTGCAAAGAGGGTATATGCTATTGGTGTTTAGATTTTAGTACAACATATGTGAATTAGCACTACAATAAGAGATAGATGCCAGATTACAAAGGGTAAGCTCAAGTATGGCTGAAAGTTTTACAATTGCCACAAGAGCTATGTAATGTTTTCATGCCATTTCAGGAAGCAGAAGGCAGAATGCTCTCAGGGAGGAAGCATTTTAAAGCATTCCACAGAATAATTGAAATGAAAACAAAATATGCCTGAGTTAAGGATTTTTGAGACAACTATCATGGTATTTGAGAAACCTTGCACTTAACTGCAGGGAGGAGTTGCAGCAAAATGTAAGGTGCAATGATGGATCTCAGTTCTCAAGAGGATGTCCAGTAACTATAAGCATCTTTCAAGTCAGTACAAGCTGAGTATGATTATCACTTATTACTGGACATACTCACAATCCAAAGTAAAATGTTAGCCATACTCATTAACAGGAAAGCAGCACTGTACATCAAGACCAGTAGGATATCTGGCAACTCCTGGCAGCTAGTAGACTGTTGGTTAATGTGAGTCACTACTATAGCTATCTGGGCAGTTATGATAAATAGTGCACTATCTAACCATCCAGCCTTGTGCGTGTCTCTGACAGAGGCAGTCATGCTGTAACATCTGCAGTAATGAAGGCTAATTAAGGTCTTAGTTGTTTTCTGCATTTTAAGCCATATGAAGTTCAATTCTACATGTAATAAAGCATTCCTGCATAGACACTGTGATGTCTCTTCCTCTGGGCCAGTAATCAAGGAGCCTGAATCCTCCCCACTGACACTGATTAGGGACATTTACTTGGAACATAGATACACACAATATTTCCAGATGCAGCTGTCTGCATCAAGCACAGTTTCCCTTAAGAGCACAGAGTGGAACACACACAGTCTGGAGGCTGTGTTTCCCTCTCTTTCACTCCAAGCCCTCAGTAAGACTCCCCACTGGTACAGTTGTAGAACTGAGTCCTCAGCCGAGAGCCCAAGCCAAGTCCTCTACCACTCCCTCTATGAAACCAGTGCTCTGTATCCCTGCTCCAAGTAGCTGACCCACACACTGTTTGAGATTTGATTTTCACACACACACATACACACCTGGAAAAAGCTGACACATATTTACTAGCTATGCCCCTCTACCCAGACTATAAGGTAGTTACTGCCACCAGACACTCCAAAGCCAGCTATTCTAATGCTCTTACATGTGTACCCAATTATGCTGAGTGAAATTAATACTAATACAGATGGTAATGTTGACCAAACAGCAAAGCTTTCAGGAGTGGCCACAGTGTCTCCAAGTAAATATAAGTACTCTCAAAGGTTAAAATATTCTCTAAAGGCCAGCCACAATGAAAAGTTTAAATATATTTAATATTAAATAAGAACACGAAAATACTAAATATCTATTTACAATAAACACCAGAGTTTCATTCACATGAAATATTAAAATAACACAGATGAATAGATTCACACAGATAATCTCACTATATTTCCAAACTGATCTAAAGAATTACTATTCCTGGTTACTTACTAAAGCAAGGCAAGACAAAGTGGGCGAGAGATCCTTCTATGTCAGGTTCCAAAAAATAGACTGCCCTGAGACTTCAGTCTCGACTAGAATTAAAACATCATTTTTTTGCTGAATTACAGAATTACATCACATACATCTGGTCATCTGACTTCTGGTTCCCATACTACCCCCCCTTTACTAAAAACTGAACCAGAATCTCACACATGTGTATTACAATGCACACAGATAGAGCTTTGCTAAAATGTTACAGCTTCTGAAAGTCATAAAGCAATTTCAGTCTTCCAACCTTCTGAGTAGCAATAAGTTCTCCCCCAAATACAATACAGAAGGCTTCTTAGTACAGACTTTTTGTTTCTGGCTACATTGAAACCTGTGAGATACAATCTTTATGGCCTAAATTAAGTAATTTATTTTCAGTATACTTTTCTAAAAGTTAGCTGGGGCTGAGCTTAACCTCTTCTTTTCCAGTATCCTCCTTTACAGTATTAATTTCAACAGTTATAATACAGTCTGACATACAGGTGTTTTTTTTTCTGTCCAGCAAGACCAACATTTGGTACATTTTTTTAATAATAGCAGCTTTGCAAATACATTTTCAACACAAGAACCTGTACAAATCAGTTTGCTATACAAATGACATACAATTCGTTACAAAACCTCAGCTAGCTATGCTTACATATGTTACAAATCCACTGCCCTACTTTTCCTGGCAATACTTCACATTGTCACAGACCCAAACTGTATTTTGCAAGGATGCATGCACTAGAAAATCAAAAGTAGCAGAAAAAGTACCATATGTACATAGGAGTAGTAAAACTATCTGCATAAATTAGTACAGGCAGTAACATCAGTATTGTAAATAAGCATACACAGTAGGACTAGTAGCACTATAGTGTAACTCAGTACTGCTAGTATAACTACTAGCATAAAACAGTATCAGTAGCATTAGGTCATTATGACTAGTATAGCTAGCAAAAGTCATAGGAGTAATAGTAATTGCATATGTCAGAATGGACAGTAATGGGACTAACAGTGTAAGCTAGTACAGAAAAAGGTACTTATAGCAAACATCAGACTAGACAGTAGGTTTAGAAGCATAAGATAGCACAGGTAGCAGTACAGAATATTTCAGTATGAATAACATAACTAGGACCATGACTTAGTGTAGGTGGAAGGCTTAATTGCACAAATCAACATAGAAAGTAGAACTGATTTTCTATGTCAGTATGAATATATGAGTGGCATAAGTCAGAATGCAAAATAAGTAACATGAAAGAAGTAATTAGTAGCATAATTCAGTATACTAAAGATCTGAAGATGTATTTTATGCAATTTTTTCTGATATATTTTTAAATGCAAATATGAATAGTATTTAATGTGCACTGATTGGATATATTTGCACATTTTATATGTTAATGTAACAAAGATCAGGACAGAAAGTATCCAGTATTGCTATACTAGTAAGTGACCAGCACTACCACAAATTATACCATCCATTAGTTACAAGCTTGTAAAAGCTAATAACAATCATGTTATTTATAAAATTAGGAAAAAGGAAAGACAAGAACTTTGAAAAAAATGCAGCCAGTGATTTTACTATCATGATATACTTCTTCTAAATGGCAAGAATTCCATCTTTTAAATTCCAGTATTGACTCCTTAAAAGTGGCTAATAAAAGCTAAAAACATACCATAACAATATATCTGGATGATCTGGTCCAACCTCATTAACCATTTAGAATGAAAGTGCAGGCTTTGATCAGCTGAACATCTAAAATGTCCCAGGTTACTAAAGCCTCTCCTTTTTCTTTAATGCTATGCAAGCCACTAGAAAGAATCACACAGCTCTGCAAACCACTGCAACTAACAAATGTTTCTTCATCAGCTGAGCTCCAAAAACAGAACCTCTTCTAAGTGCTCAAGAAGCAAAATGGACCCTAGTAACACACAAAGTGAAGATGATTTTAAACTGTATAATCTTTGAACTACTTAATCTAGAGTCATTCCTAGTCATTGCCAGACTTGACTCACTGCACTTTAAATTATAACATCCACTCACTTCAACCGTGTATAACAACCCTGCAAACATACAGAAAAAAAGATTATACTCTACCTGTCACAGATTGTTGGTAGTTGGCCCTCAGTCTTGAGAATCCATGCCAACTCACTTAAAACTAATTCCAAAAATTTCCCAAATGAGGACCAAAACAGCAAGTAAAACAGTGACAGGACAGTGCTTGATTTCTGTAGTCACCCCTAGTCAACTTAAATGTTATGGACATAAGGCTTTTTATAAGTTGAGTGTTTTTAGAGAATGGCTAAACTACTACTTGTGCTATACTGATTAACCCATAATAAAGGGCACAACTTGTCATGTCTGCAGCACATCAGGTTTGGCTTTGGACTTAAGAAAATTAAATAGTCAGTGGATGTTCAGAAGCCATGTAGCTGGAACACCTGTATGTCCTTAATAGGTGATGTGCATATTTCCCATGTGCCTCCTTCAAAGGAGGTTGTAAATAATGTTTCTTCTTTTTTAAGTACTGGGGCTTTGGGCCGAAGTAAAGATTTGGTCCTCCCTTGATAACTATGGTGGGTCTTTGGCCATCAGTGAAACTGGAGTAACCATGTGGTTAGATGACCTCATAGGAGACCTCATAAGTTAGTACTCGGTTAACTGCCTTTGTGGGCAATTTTTAGTCTAGCCAATTAGCCCACATAAGAATCAAACTCTGCCCCCTGTGTCTGTAAGGTAAACACCTTTACCATTATACCACCCTCCCACTATGAAGTTTAGTGATATAATGAAGATAGTGAAGGTTTGGGTGAGGCTTGAAGGATGGGTGCACTGGTAGAATTTTGGAGGGTCTCTAATAGAGAGATTTCTCAAAGAGATGAGATTGCATGTGGAACCATAGCTGTCAGTGCCAGAAGAAGAATGAAAGAATGAATTTGGACTTACATTACTTGGATTTCTGAATGAACTTCTGGATAAGGGTAAATGGGGAAAGAATTACTGGGCCCTAGGACCATTTCTGCATGGAAGCACCCCAAATGGAGAAATGATGGAATAGATGTTGCTTTATTTGGCATTACTCAGTGATATAAACAGGTCAGATCAAGCTTTCTCCCACTGAAAGAATAACTTCCATGCTATTGGCAGGCTGAAGGTCCACTCATAATGAGACAGTAAACAATGCTCGAATCTGTCTACTAGAAAACTATCCTCTCCATTATTATGACTGGCTATCAGAAAGTGATTATTTGTCATTGCCCAGTCCCATATCCTCAGTGCTTCTTGACGGGGGTGGGAGTGAGTTTTGCTCTGCTTGTTCAGATACCAAACCACTGCCACTCTGTTGGACTGGATAGCAATTGCATATTGGAACAGGGAGTCCTAGAACTCCTACAGAATAAGGAGTATCGCTTTGTTCTTCAGAATACTGATGTGAAGACTGGGCTCTATTTGTGACCAAATGCCATCAACTGTCTTATCTTGACAATGCCCTTACCCAAAAACAAAGGTGAACATAGTGACAGTAAGTAGTTAGATGGGAATCTGCAACTGGCTGCCCAAATAAGATTCAGAGTATGAAGCCATTATTGTAGATTTGACTTGCATTATTTGGAGAGCTTTATCTGTTGAAACAAACATCTGTTAACTGAGACCATTGTACTATCAGACTCCACTGTAGAATCATCATGTGGAACATCACATGAGGGACCATGTAAATAGTGACTGCCATTAGTTCCAGTACCTTAAGACAGACAGCAGATGTGGCAGAGTAAGAGAATAGAAACTGAGACATTGCATTTTTGCAGAGAAAGAGTCCTATCCAAAGCATACCTATCAGAAGCTGGTAATTTTGCACATCTCTAATTTTGCCTATATTTGTACCCTGTCCCTCATAAATGTTTTGATTTACTCATAAATCACTGAGGATCATAGTCAGTCAGTAACACCAGATGTTAGAGTTTCATAATTATTATTCGGAAAATGCATGTTGATACAAAAGCCCAGTGTTCTATTAACTCTTTAAGTGAATTACATTGACATTTAAAAAATTGTTCCTGATTTTGACCTCTTGCCCCAGCATTTTGGTTTTGGTTTTGTCTATGATTTCTGAGCAAAGATAAGAACTATTGTCCAAAGGAAGATCAGCATTGTAGGACAGAGTGCATCCAATGACATTTACTGTCTTCAAGAGCTTCATTTGGGACTTTTCTGTGTTCATGATTACTCTTGTGGACTGAAAAAGGACTTAGTAGAGACTTCTGAGCTGCCAGTAGCCTGTCTAAAGTAAGTGCAGCTTAAAAATAGACATGCAAGAATAAAAATGCATTCACCCACTGCAGAATCTGGTTCACTGCAACTATAGACATGCATTTGGTAAACACCTTGGGGTTAAAGTGAAACAGAATAAAATAATCCAGTACTGATAATAATTAACATGAACAAGTCCAGGTTTCTTTGGTGATCTTGATATGTAGATACATTTTCCTGGAAATTCAAATAGCATATGCAGTCTTCTTTTTGCAGGAAAGGTAGAATACTGCACTTAAGCTTTGGGAATTCCCGGTTGAGAGTAAATTAACTTAGTGCACTTAAATCCCAAATTATTCTGAGGTCCTTTTATCTGTTTTGGAAATAAAAAGAATATGGAGTAATAATCAAATCCTTTCTGGTCGCATGAGAACTCTTGAATGGATCTTCTATTTATGAGGTTTAAGACCACTTTTCTACTTTTTTGAAGGTGTGACATATCTAACAGTTGGGTATAGTGAGGTACAGCAAGGGTGTGGAAAGAAAACATGTAGCATTTGGGTATTATTACCAGAATCCATTTGTCCTGAATGATGGCCAGGCATGTGACCAGCTGGAGAAACAGGTGGTCCCTATCTACCTCTGAGACTGTCAGGCAAGGTCTAAAGGATGAGACTACTGCTCTCTCCAAAAAAAGAAAACTTTGGTACACCTAATGTTGCTGGAGGTTCTTGCCTTTGGGCTGCCATGTTTCCATGGCCATGCTGGTTACTTCTAGACCAAACCAGTACAATAACTGTTGTGGACTCTTTTTGCATCCTTAAAAAGAGGCATTGAGAAGTCTGAAATTTAATTGCAACAGGAGGCCTTTCCTGCTTTCTCTATATCCTTCAGTTTCTCCTCAACTTTTTTTGTCCCCCATGATGTATCATTTAACCAATCCATACCCCCAGTGCCTGATGTCCATGTAGTGTCTACCAGATCAGCCCCCCCCACCCAGGAGTTACTCTGGTACTGATTGGGCATATCATAGATCCTAAAAGTGTCCTGGACATGGTTATTTTTATGCTCTACTACTCCCTGGCTCACTTCCCATACTCACTGATTATGTTTGAGAAGAACTTCCATATTTGTATCACACCTCCCCTAAGGAAGCATCATCTGTGTATGGTTTCCCACCCAGGATGAGCATGCCCATCCCTCCCTGCCACTCTGTCAGTCACCTGAGCCATTAGTTGAAGCCGGGTTGACTGGGCCATAGTCAGGGCTTTATCTTTCTATAGTACAGAGTGGTCTAACTTTCTTCTCAGCTTTTTGTCCAAACATGACAGACCATTTGAAGAATGTTGTAAGGAAATCCAGCTTAGAATCTTCTGTAAAATCTTTAAGACACAACAAGGTATATTAGCAAAGAGCTATGCCAGCACCTGTTGCTCTATCTGTAACCTCTACCAAGTTATGTGGATGTTATATGGTGATATTAAATATAAAAAACATAGCTGCCATATAGGGCTGCAAATGGGGTCTTGAGGTCTTCTTCATGCTGTTCCTCCATCGACTAGGTCATCTCATTTGCCTCTCCCACTGAAAGCATAGTATATATGAGTGATATTTCACTACCTTCAAACAGAATATTGAAGAAGCATAAACATGATTCCCAAATTTGTCCATCTCCCTGGAATACTTATCAGGTCAATGCACAGCAGGACACTGCATAGTCACAGAGTTTTTTAATGGCTGCACAGTAGCAATGCAGTCTATTTTGATAGTCTCTGGCAAGCAAGTCAAATCCTTGGAAGACAAGAGGATCTTGTCTGGCTTCCCTGGAACAGATGTAACAACACTGGGCTGTTCCCATATGACCCTGACTACAAGACAGACTACTTTGTCTACCATGGGGACAACCCAGGAGGGTAGGAGGGTAGTCTAGGGTATTACCTATAGGGTAATTTCTTTTGCCTCATTAATCCTAGGACTTTCTTGAACTTATGTCATAGGGAAGGGCTGGTGGAGAAGAAGCTTCCTCTCCACTATAGGTATCGGGATGGGAGACTTCAGTAGAAAGCACAAGTTCTTCATCTTTCACCAAATGCTTCCTACCTGAACTCAGAGGGAAGTGTTATAATACAGATACTCCTGGCTGAGCCTGCAGAAGCTCTTCATACCCTGTAGTCTTCTGAAAAAGACGAAATTGAAATACTGATGGTCAAATAGAAAAACTTCTCTTGTTGAATCTGTAGTGAATGCAGTACAGGCACCACAGGCAAATTGAATTCATTACTGGGGGGTTAAGGACACTGACTCCTACTGCTTGAGGCAAAGGTACTTCAGGGTCAAAGCTGATACTAAAATAAATTATGCCTAGGTCATCTTCAACTTCTTGGCTCTAAACAGAGCCACTGAGCCTACAATGTCCCAGCTCAACAATGAAAATCCCAAGCCAGTAAACTTGCATTCTGACCCATTTGAAATTGTCAATAACCCTTGATAGCATCCGGGATGAGACTTACCCTCAGTGGCTAACCCTATTTCCTGGGGTCATAGAGATCCTCAGTGCTAATAGGACCATCATTAAATCCAGTAACGTCAATGGCATTATCAACACAGAATACCTTGACCATTGTTGTATTCTGAAACCACAATGGATGTTGACACATCTGCCAATGTCTATGTCAATAACTGCAAGTTTATGACTTCTTCACCAATGAATGAGGAATGAATAGTATTAAACCTGTTTTAAGATTGAAACATAATGATATTTAATGTTTATTAACGTATTATTTTTAATTATAATATCTACTGATTGCTTTGTATTATGAATATTTGAATATCACTATGCTATTTAGATTTGTAATATATATTTTAGGGTTCTACTTTATAACATCATCTGACCATAACATTGACTCGCTTAACAGTGAGATGACAACATCTAAAGTTTAAAACAGCAAATTCCCAGAATGGCAAATTTTGCCTCGAGGAAACTAACCATTTGGTCACCACTGACAAAAAAAGCTAAAGAAATGGGGGGCTTCACACACTCCTACTTAACTATTCCAACTCTGAGATCGCACTACAGTGGAGAAAAGGGCCAAGGTCATCAGTGGTGGCCAAGTGGTTAATTTCCCAGAGGCGAAATGCACTGTTCTAAACTTTAGATGTTGTTGCCTTGCTGTTAAGTGAGTCGATATTATAGTAAGATGATGTTATAAAGAGGAACCATTTTTACAATACTTTTATGATGAACTTTACACTTTATGTGGTCACTTGACCTTAGATTGTTTTTTGATAGGCTGATTTATATTACAAAAAGTAGAAGCAATTAACTATGGCTGTTTTTAATTTGCATTGAGAAAGAGTTCTTGTAGCTCAAAAGCTTTGCATAATAAAGTATTATTTATTATATTTTGAGAGACTGGACCTTTGGTTTCTTTTTAGCTGATATACCTTTTACCTTTGTGGTCCACTTAGCTGCCTTGCATAGTATTTTAGCTGAGTTAGTCAGAACTGCTCACAGACATCTTTGACAAATGCATAAAACTAACAGTAAAACTGGAAATAGAGCCATTCACGGTTTCCTCTCAACAAACGGCAGCTTTATTCTACTGAAGCATTCTCTTATCAATAATTTTACTAACTTCAGAACTATCAACAAAACCCATCTAAACACCACTCTTGCATGTCCCAAATACAAAGTCAATCTAAATAACATGTCAGTCCTCAAATTTTCTTATCTAATATTGCTTGTCTACAACAATACTCTTACTAGCAAACATTTTGGACTTAACTCAAGTAACCTTTACCCAGACTTCTTCTATATCCTCCATCCTTTCTTGACTGACTGCCTCATCTCTTCCTTACTGCTACTTTACTTTCACCATTATCTCACATTCCTTTCTTCTAATTTCAGTGCTTAGCATTATTTTTTAATTTCTTCCTACATAGGTTTTGTTACATAATACTTCTGTTCCTCATTATTGGTGATTCTTGTTAGAACCAAAAAAGTACTCTATAATTTAAAAAATGTATTTCAAATTTCATTTGCAGATATTATCATTTGCTTATAATTGTTAAGTTTATGAAGCTTGCTTTGTTTTATATATTTGTCTTTTTTATTTTCTTCCATTTTTTTGTCTGAATCCCTTCTGAAAATGGCATTTGCCCAGCATGGCTAATCCAGTCAACAAAATGTTAATAAAATAAATAAATAAATATGTTTTGCAGAGTCATAGGATACAGGCATAGATTTTCGGGCCAGCAGTGAATCACCTTTGGGAGGGGGTACAGGGCTATATTTCAAACCATGTATATTTTTCCTTGAAGTATTCTTTCAGAAGACAAGTAACCAGTGGTGGCTTGTGCTATTGGACTGCAGGACTGAATCCCCCCCAGCTGAAAAATAAAAATAAATATCCCAGAACTCGCAAATGCCAAAATAAAAAAAATGAAGAAACAACAAAGTTCTTGTTGTAAGAAGAAAAATAGAAGCAACAAAATTTAATGTCAAGAGAAAAAAAACCTTTAATAAAGAAGCAAAGCTTTCAGGTCCACACCCTTCCTCAATACTAAAACACATTACATCAGCAATTAGGACAATTAAGACTTTAAATAGGAACACCAAATCCATCACATGACTACAGCCAGCCAAGCATGTGATAGAGCAACAATTAAAACATTAAAAAGTTACTTAAAATAGATAAAAGTTGAAAATCAAAGTTTGTTTTATTGTATTTTAACTAAAATAGGTTTTAGAGATACAGCACTTTTAAACCGGAAGATGGTCACCCATCAAATGTAAAATCCACTCATATTCTTTAATTTCAAGCACATTGTTTAGGTCCCCTCCCCTAATGGATTTATATACTATATCTATTACCCTGAACTTAAATTTATGGAAAATATCAGTGCACAGTATGTGCTTACATAATGCATTATTCTCATTTCCCCAACGTATATCCGATTTGTGTTCTATAATGCGCTGCCATCAAACGTTGATTCTGTCTTCCTTCAGCAACTGGAAGATATGAAAGTTGAATTTATGTCAAGCGGATATGACCATGCACAAGTGTTAGAATTAAGTAATAGGGTCAAAACAGAAAGGGGTATGACTGCTAAACCCATTTTTCAGATGGGAGTTGATGACCAAATAGTTACTGATATTTGTAAGCCTACACAGAGAAAACTAGATATGTTATGACTTTTAATGTGCAGTCACACTATGTAAAGCAAATAATAGAGAAGAATTGGTTAATTCTAATGGCCTCTTCCGAAGTGAAGAATGTTGTAGGGGATAGGTCCTATTTTTGTTACAGAAATTTGAGAAATTTAAAAAGCAAATTATGCTATAAAGATTTTCCTGTTAAGTCAATCCCATTAGTAGCTACAAGAATAGGTACATTTTGTTGTATGAGTTGTACATGCTGCTCTGATTTATTAGGTAAAGGAAGTGAGACTTTTGAACATCCCATCACTAAGGTAAATTATAATTTCAAGCTGACAGCAAGCTGTACTACTATCAAGGTGGTCTATTTAGCTACCTTTGTGTCATGCGCCTCATTTTATGTGGGCAAAACCACTAGAAAATTGAAAGAGTGCATTATAGAACACAAATCTAAATACAACAGAACAAACTTTGATTTTCAACTTTTATCTATTTTAAGTAACTTTTTAATGTGGACTGCTGAAGGGTGTGGACCCGAAAGCTTTGCTTCTTTATTAAAAATAAAACAAATCCCAGAACTCGCGCATACGTGCATGGAAATTCAAATCCAGACTGCTGTTTAACCAGTCCAGATTTGGAAGCAGGCAGCAGTCTACAGATGCCCCAGAAGTCTATATGGTTACAACTTCATAGACTGGAAGGATATGTGTGTGTGTGTGTGTGTGTGTGTGTGTGTGTGTGTGTGTGTGTGTGTGTGTGTGTGTGTGTGTGTGTGTGTGTGTGTGTCCCAGTTAACTATAACTGGTGGCTAGAGAGAGTAATTCAGGTTCAAACCCTCAACCTTGGGCACAGGTAACAAGAACCTGAATTCCCTACCCACCACCACTTGTAAAAAGCATTCAGATTTTTGCCTCATATTTTTGTTCTGTTCCTCATAAAATCCATGGTTTTCTAGATTTTCACTTATTTGAATTTCAGACTACAGCTCTGTGGTGTTGCAGTGGTGAGCATTGTTGCCTCACAGCAAGAGGTTCTCCAGTTCAATTCTCAGCTGAAGTGCCTTCTATGTGGAGTCTGCATGCCCTCCCTGTGGGTGATGTGAACTTTAAAGATGTGCATGTGTGGGTGTGCCTTTTTTGAAGGTTGGGTGCCAGGTGGGCAACTTGACACTGTAAAAATTCACTGCCAATCATGAGTGGACTGGAGTTCCATTGTGGTGACTCCTAACTGGTAAAAGCTGAAAGAATTTATTCTTCAGAAAGTACATGGTAACACAAAATATTTTATTCTAGCAATTTTCTAAGTTTATAAGATCAACATTTGAAATTTGTCCCTATTTTTGGGGCTGTATTCCCCCATTATTGGCTTTGTGAAGGATTTTTTGTGCTAAGAGGTTGAGAGCTATGGTGAGAACTGAATTCACTGAATATGTTTGGGGGCTGTATTACCCCATTATTGGCTTTGTCCAGGTCTTTTGTGCTAAGTGGGTGAGAGCTTGAGTGGATTTTACAAGGAACTAAGAGCTTCAGGGGAAGAAAAGTTTAGTGCTGCTTATGCTGAGTCTGCTTGCATTCTTAATAGCACAACAGGTAGTGTAGTTACTTTCAACACAGAAGGCTGTGGGTTCTACTCCCACAGTATGTAGATGCATTGCTGACACTGTACTACGTTGTACTTTTAAAGGGGGTGGATGCTGCAGTCCTGAGAATATCCTCTTTGGCAGAGATACCTAGTATCTATCAACCTGTTATCCGTTTGCCATCCATTCCCTATTGGAATATTACTAGCTTATCATTTTTTTAATGTAACATTGGTAATTTATTCCTTAAGGGCAACATGCACTTTGTTTGTAGATGAAACAATGAAATATAAAGTTGTTTGCTAGCAGCAACCTCTTCATTAGTTACATATCTCTTTAATGTGGAATTATTTAGATGACTTTTACTTCTGCAGAGATTGTGCATATTTACTGATACTGGTGGACTGTAAAAGTTTGAGAAGACTTTTATAATGGAAATGTTCTGAATTTGGCAGTTTTGTCATTATTGGTGCATGCATTTTGTTTCATTGTTTACTGGGAAAATGTTCAAAAAAATAAATAAAAAATGCCCTCTAACAACTGTACTGTATTATACAAGGAATATAATGTAATACAATCAGGAAGGTGTATCAAAGAACACATATATGTTCCATGTGCAAGGGGCCTATGATTTGAAAGCAGCCCAAAGTTAATCTTTATCTGCCACTGGCCAGATATATTTTCTTTGAATGTGGGTTTCAGTGATGTTTCAATGAATATGAGTTTCAAGGTCAGAGAAGTTTTAATGCTAAGTCTATTTTCATTGTGAGACTGCATTGCTTTGTTTAGCAGATGTCTATTAGTGTGTGTGCTGTAAAATGTAAAATAAAATGTTTAAATGAAATCCAAATCATTGTAGGAGTAAAGCAGTATGCACATTACAATGTTTATGGTAAATGGGATGAAATAGCCAAGTAATGGGACATTGGAATGGCTGCAGGGGGGATGCCCCATCCGACCATGATTTTGTGAGAGAGGAAGGGCGGCAAACTCAAAGATAGCCCAGGCTGAACTATACCTCTCAAATGTCCAGATTTTCACAGAATGAATAGATTTTTGCTTCTTTTTCTTGGTTTGTTCCTCATAAAATTTGTGGTTTTCTGGCAAATCATTTAGGAATGAAGTCACTAAATAATGACAAACATTAAGTTTCAGACTTCATACCCTTCAGAAAAATGTATGCTAAAGCAAGAGCTGTTATTCTATCAACTGCCTAAGTTTATACAACAGCAATTTTTAGTGCTGTCTGTATGTTCCCCCAATATATTTGGCCTTGTCCAGATTTCATGCATTAAGAGGTTGAGAGGTACACGCAAATAAATTGCTTTATAGAATTAGGTATATCCAAACCTCTCAACTGTCCCCGACTTTGGCTCAAAATGTTGCTCTCCCCCTAATAATCCCTCCACAAAATGGCACTTTTGGAAGAAAATATGGCAGGTTTACAATTAAGAAATAATTGTAATGATCAGAGTTATAGATTACTTTTATTTCAGAAATGCATATAGATTCTCTTATTTTGTCAGCTGCTCAACTTAACAGTACTAATATTAAAAAGTGTCCCTTGTTTGACGGGTTCCCAGCTGTATTGTGTGGCTATTTTATATTTTTGCATTATATTTTCAGTCCGTTTGTCATAAAATTGTGGTTATCTGGCAAATTAGTGGCAAATCATTAAAGACTGAATTTAGAAAATAATGACAGACATTTGAGTTTCAGATTTCATACCCTTCAGAAAATTCATACTTGTGCAAGACCTACTATTCTATTATATTTCTAAGTTTATAAGGGCAATATTTAAAAATTGTCCTTATTTTTGGGCCTTTGTCCCACCTCTATTTATGGCTTTTCCCAGATTTCTTGCTCTGAGGTTGAGCGGTATGACAGATGTGTCAGGGTCATCACCATCAGCCAGAGACATTTCAAATTGTGACATGCTTGTTGCAACACACTCCCCCATGTAGTGACTCTGGATATGTCCAAGCAAGGCAAGGAGCAATTATGCAGTGTAAGTGTGCAGAATATCTCCCATCCAAGGTAGACACAAGTACTACAGTGACTTTTCAACTGTCCTTCATTTTGCAGAATGTTCTGGTTTTCTGTCATATTTTTATACTGTTGATTTATGCCCCTTATTATTCAGAAAATGCATGTTCAATGTCCATCAGGTAAGTTTGTCTGAGATTGTAAGATGCAAGTAAGCTTTAATAAGCATACTGTTAAAGAATTACCAACATTGAAAGCCTTTTTGTTGTTGCCATGCAGAGAATATTTACATAACTAGATAACATTTAAGCCTTAGGTATTGAAATGCATGTGACAGTATTTGTAATAA
This sequence comes from Protopterus annectens, assembly GCF_019279795.1. Lineage (NCBI taxonomy): Eukaryota > Metazoa > Chordata > Ceratodontiformes > Protopteridae > Protopterus > Protopterus annectens. Next base: position 1,010,553,946 of record NC_056746.1, on the reverse strand, counting down.
AGGACAGGATTACAGTATTTTCAGAAGCTTATTACATTTGTTTGAGATTTGCAGTCATGTTTGCAGGCTTTACCCGTAAACTAAACAGAATGCCAATCTATCATGAGCGGTCCATAACCTATGCAGTAATCCTTAAAGCAATTTATCTTGAGCTTGTTTCTTGTTTGCTGTTCATTTTTTTACTTTCCTCACATTTTCCCCATGAAACAAGTAGTTGTTGTCAGCCAGCAGGTCTTTTTTGGATAAGAAACATTTTTACAAGTGGGGGTATCACAGAGATTGCTACTTTCAGCATGTTACTTTGTACTTTTATATAGCTGAATATAAATTATAATTAGAACTGCAGTGCAAGGAGAAGTGGTTTGAGTTGAGTGCTGCTTGTGTTTTTATATTTGATTTTGACTGGCATTCCAGTAATGTATTTAAAAAGTAATTTATTTTTTCATGCCTCACAACCTTTTTGTTTCCATCTAGATATTAAGTAAGCTGTCATATAGCCAATGCATTGAAATATTTTTTACTTCTACACTTCATTTTGTCTTTATTGGACTCTCATAATGACAGTTTGGCACCCAGGGCAGCATATTTAATTAAAGTCCCAGTTTTTGTGGTTTTGAGCATAGCTGCACCCCTTTCTAGTTGGTCACATGCCTTCCCATTGACCTCACCCATTCAACTGTCTCCTGCAGCCCCCCTTTGATTTGAAGTCACCAGCCGCCACTGCATGTAACATCTAATCTTCATGTATCTTGAAGGGGATTTCTTTGTCTCCACAGACAGTGCACTTTTTAAATGCTTTATCAGCCCTAATTATAAAAGAGTTTTGACCACCGAGCAATAAAATAACTAGCAAATAAACTAATAAAGCAGCTTAAAATAGCTTAAGAGCTGAACAGTAAACACACGTAATGTGAATGTGAGCAGAAACATGAGACTAAACTTCCAAATCCTGTATTATTAAAAACATACTGTCAGTATAATCCTTCTTTTTAAAAAGAGAACAAACAATAAGCAAAGAAAGCAGCACAGGGCAAGTAATAAATAAAAATAACCAAATGGTGATAAGGCATTGTAAAACAAATGCCTGAACCTAATTGAGAGTATGACTAACAAGTTGCCAAAAAAATTGGACTGATCGAACCACATCCATTGATCAAAAAGGAGAGGAAAGGTGGCCAGACTGAAATAAGAGAACAATGATGATTCACTATTAAGAGATATGGGAACTTATGTAAATAGTAAATTAGCCTTGACCAACATGTGTCCAAGGTAGTAAGAAAATCCTTCTACATTGCTTAAATTATAATCAAGGACATGGCATCCAGGTCCAGAGAGGTCATCATACCATTGTACTTGGCCCTCATTAGAACTATCATACATTAGAATGCCCCCTTCGGTATGTATCTGAGCAGACACATGCAACATTTGGAACATCCACAAAGGGTCCTTACAAAAGGAATACAATGGGTAAACACAATGTCTTGTGCCTCAAAGCTCTATCACTTTACTGGGTATCATACAGACTTCTGAGAGGTGATATTTGCTTGGCATCCAAGGCATACCTGGACCCTGTTTTGATGACCCTTCTGTGCATCTGCAAAACAAACAGCATCGGAACTACTAGATTAAAAGACTTAAATTTTGCTTGTGACATAAATAAGACATGTTGGAGAGACAGATATGTTTCTCAGAGAATTCCCATTCTCTGCAACAGACTCCCATCTATTTGAAGCAGACTTCCTCCCTATCCCAATTTAAGAGCAACTTGGACCAATGGATGGGTAATTGGAAATTCATCCCTGGTCTGGTGCCTATGTCCCTAATGGACAGATTCAGTCAGTAAATAACCATCTCTATAAATCAAATTTATGAGTCACACTTGGGTTGCACAGTTATGCGAGTTGCATAGTTAGGCTTATAAGGGCCTTAGTGGTCGTTAGCCTAGTATATACCTATGAAACTACAAATGCAATATCAGAAGATTTGTTTCACAAAATACAAATTTTAATAATGAGTTAGTTTGGGACCATTTTCGATAACTTGATGAGGAGTAGAAGAGATCTAGAAACTTGTAGAACATTATGGGAAAAAGAGAGGGGATAATATTCTGAGAAAGTTTCAGATGCTAAGCTGACTGAAAGCATTTTCAGTCATGGTTGACAAAGATGGAACTCCTGATACCAGATCCTTCAGTTAGAGAACAGTCATCAAAGAAAAAATGTAGGTTTATTATTGGTGGACATTTTTTGCAGGATAATTATATTTACAGATTCATAAATATACATATTTATGCATTTCCATACTTCCTTGAGCTTTTGATTAGAAGAAAGTCTGTGCAACAAAAGTTTCATTTGTTATCACACTAGCATGGAAGTCATTGGTTTGCGGTCTGCTGCCCTAGATACCTCTTAACCTCTTAGAGCAAAACAATCTGGACAAAGCCTAAAATGATGGGGGGGGGGGCAAATAGGGACAGATTTTAAATATTACTCTTACAAACTTAGAAAGTTGATAGAATAATAGGTTTTGCATTAGCATGAATTTTCTGAAGAATGTGGAGTCTTAAACTCACGTTTGTCATTATTTAATGACTTCAATCCTCAGCTAGTTTCCCAAACTTTACATTTATTTTATATTCTACTTCCGTGATGCTCTACTAAATCTGCTTTTGAATTCACACAGATAAACAGACACCTTTAGGTACTGACCTGGGCTAGCTGGATGATTGTTTTTCTCTTCTCACCGCTTTCTCCAAATCCTGGTCCATAGTCTCCTGCCCTTTTCTTGTTCTCCTAACATAATTCTAGTGTAAGTTTCCTAGCCTTGTCAAACCTGTTTTCTCACAGCTTTCTGCACGCCCTGGCTCTTAGCCATTCCCACCTCTCAGTCTCTTAACATAATCTTATTGTAAGCTTCCCAGCCCTGCCAATCCTGTCTATTCTCTCCCTCTTCCTCTTGAAAGTTTACTTATATCTCCCCTGAGCTGCCTTTCCATCTTTAAATACTAAAAACCTCTCTGCCTGACTGCACTCTGTTTCTGTCTGTCCCATGAGAATCCCTCAGTAGTGTGCACTTACTGCATGTCCCTTTCTAAAACCCCTGGCATAGCTACATTATTTTCCTACTTCTCGGTGAACTGCAGTTCCCCATTGGTGCATAAATAATAAAAACAAACAGAAAGGTAACATTCAAATCAAAATGACAGGCTGCCCTATTTCTGTAGTTGCTAACCTTCTTACTGATTGTTTTCTGTTTGGCAACTGCTGCTCCCAGAAGGTGTAACCCACTCCATTTGCCCTTTGGGCTCACTTTGCTCCCTTACCCTGCCCCCAAATATCACCCCCCACCACCTGTACTTTTATACATCCCCTGACCCCTCCCCACCTAACACCTCTCCAATCACAACACACCTAAGCCAAACCCCACCCACCTGTAGATCTACATCACCCCAAACATCCACCCCTCCTACAATGCTCTACATAACATCTCTCCCTATAACCCCATTTGCCCTACTAACCTCTCTCTCCTCTTACCTATCTCACACTTTTTCCCAACCCTTGTCATAACTCTCACACACACTCCACTACATCTTACCATCAACCTCACTTCCCATCCTACTCATCCATCTCACATGAACTCTTTACCTCTAACCAAAACTGCTCCCAACCCTACTCCCCTGTACTCCCATCTTAAATGTGGTACCAGAAAATCACTACTCTCACACAACCCAAGTTACCCTTGCCCAACACACTGCCTCACTTTTCTACTCCACCACATCTCTCTCTCACTAGCCGGCAACATCCACCCCAACCCCGGACCCATCTCTAACATCAATCTCACCAAACCCTCAACTCAACCCACAAACTCAAAGTCCATTCACCTTACACTTAATATACAAAGCCTAAAAAACAAAATCCCTAACCTCCATGCCTGGCTCTCCCATAACCACCCCGACATTACCGCCATTTCTGAAACCTGGCTGAAAACCTATATAAAAGATAGCAAACTCCTACCGCCAGGTTTCCAAATCATTCGCAAAGAGAGAGCCCACAAAAAAGGAGGTGGAGTAGCAATAATCTACCCCACCTCCCATACCATAACTCCCTACTCCAATAAAATGCCACCCTTTGCCAATGGTAAAATTATAATAGGTTCACTAAAAATAAACAACCACAAGTCCATATGTATTGCTGCCCTCTATATTCATCCTGGTGATAATATCAAAACTCTTGAAAACATCCTGTCGTAGTTCTCCAATATAAACAAATGAAACCTTTATACTTGGTGAATCCAACATCAATTGGAATTCTATTAACTCTGAAACCCCATCCCATACAATCAACATGTACAACTTCTCCCAACTAATACAGTCTCCATCTAGACCAAATAAAGATGGTACCTCTGGTACCATCATTGACTGGAACCTAACAACTCACCCAAACCTTATCACCAAAGTCGGAACATACCTGATCCTCTCAGCAATCACCTACAAGCCTTTGCCGACCGTCTCCCATCTCCACTGCATAAAAAACACCACTACATCCAAACCCACAACCTCTCCTCTTTAAACCCTCTAACTTTCTTCAAATGTTTAAAGCATACTGACTGGTCCCCTCTAAAAACCATTCCTCTAGATGATGCTGTTTCCTACTTTAACTACTCATTCCTAGCCCTTCTCAATCAGCAAGCCCCCCTCTCAAACCAAATGCATCAAAAGCAAACCCTGCCCATGGTTATCAAAAGATATTAAACTAGCCTTGCACCAAAAGGACAAAAAATGGAATCAATATCAAAGACATAAAAACCCTAACACCCTCCTAGAGTATAAGCAACTACGAAACTCCACAAAAAACTGATAATTAAAGACTGCAAAGCCCACTACTCCAAACTCCAGTCCTTGCAGTCAACAAATCCCCCAAAATTCTGGGACTCCATCTCATTCATGCTGCATCCTGGCAACCAGACCCCAACTTCTCCAACCTTGAAACAGCCAGCCAGTTCAACCCATTTCTTATAGACATAGCATAGCTAAACTATCAGCCTCCTTCCCACCCCTCTCCTCCACCACCACCCCCTTCTGCCCCAACCACCACCCCAATCATCAACCTTCCTCCACATCCTTCTGCCTCAAGCCCATCCCCACAAGCACTATAAAAAGACTTCTCCTCAAACTCAAACCCTTTCACAATGCAGCTGACAACCTTCCACCCACCTTCCTCAAACAATCTGCAGACAGTATTGCCTATCCCATCTCTATTCTTATAAATAGATTCATACAAGAATCATACACCCCTTCTATCTGGCACCATGCTTACATCATTCCCCTCCACAAAGGTGGCAAAAATACTGATACCACCAACTTCAGGCCTATTTGCATCATTTCCCCTCTTTCTAAAATATTAGTGAAAACAATACAAACACAACTCATGGCACACCTAACACTAAACAGTCTTCTCTCCCCTACCCAACATGGCTTTTGTCCTGGTTATAGCACCATGACTGCCCATCTTTCCTTTCTTGAAACCATAAACCTCGAATGCGACTCAGGCAAGTTCGTATCCACACTATTCCTAGATCTGTCAAAGGCCTTTGACACCATCTCACACACCCTACTTATATCCCAACGTTCCACCCTACACCTCTCTTCCACCACCATCGTCTGGTTCTCCAGTTACTTGTCCAACCGCCAACAAGATGTCCATTGGAAAACTTCAACCCCCCCCTGCCTTCCCACACCCACAGGTGTCCCACAAAGTTTTGTTCATGGCCCACTTCTCTTCAACCTATTCATTAATAACTTTCACCAATCCATCCCAGACTCATCTATCATCCAATATGCAGATGACTCACAATCATGTGCTCAGCCTTCTCCCTCTCCTAGCTCCTAGCAAAAACCCAACTAGCCTTCTCCAAAACAGAAACCTGGATGCAGTCTAACCATCTGGCACTAAATGCAAATAAAACCAAACTAATGTTTTTCCCCTACCAAAAATTCCATTGACAAATCCATTCACCATACAGAGCCAAAACAACACCCTTCTTGAAATTGTTACCAACACCAAGCTTCTTGGGATCATTATTGATGAAGAACTAAAATTTCACACCCACATCCACTCCAGAATCAAGAAAATCCACCAAAGTTATGTCTCCTCTACAGGCACAACCACTTCAAACTCTTGCCTCCACCTTCCTACTCCCCTCCCTTATATATGGTGTCCCTCTTTTTACCAATCTCCATCTTGACCTTCAGTCCAAACTTGAATCCTGCTACCACAAGATCTCTAAATTTGCAACCAATTCAAAAACCTCATCCCACCACTGCCACACCCGCCTCACCCTCAGCTGGCTTGATCTACCCAACTATCTCAGTTACCTACAACCCATCATCATGCACAAGTTCATCTTTAAACTTGCCAACTATCCAGCTCTCGCTACTTCTTTAAAACCTTACATTCCCAACCACTCACTCAGATCCAAAAACCAAAATCTCCTTTAGGTCCACAAACCTGCATGACCTCCTGACCATCTACTGGTGTCCCAGTCCTTAGCTAAACAGTGGAACTCTCTCCCCACACACCTACACAACCTATCTAACCATACAAATTTCAAATCTCTGCTATTCTCTCATCTTTCTTCCAAATGTGATGCCCTTGCCACGCTACAACTTAAACCCCTCCCCCGCTCATTCCACCTTGCACTGACTCATCCAACTGCCTCTACTATTACTTCATCCCACCCAAAACTATCCCTCGCCTACTAAAAAATAATTTTCTCTCCAATATCTATTGTACTATACTCTCCAATCTCAAATATACTATTACCCTATCCATGCATAATATTTTCCTAACCTACTAATGGCTAGTAGCTACCTATTTTGAAATGTTAAACCTACAATTGAGTTTATAACAAAAATATTCACTTTATATAAATGTTGACATTTCTGTATTGAATTATGTCTTTTCATTTTTGTAACATTGTGATGAGCCAATTGCAAATATCATGGAGCTCATCTGTAAATGTTTAATTAGCTGTATGAACTATGTCTTTTTGTAGCATGTGAAATGTACTTGCAATTATTGTGGAGCTTTTCTCCCCAGGCCTCCACTGAAAACAGACTCTTCCTGGCCAAGTGGACTTCCCCGGTCATCAAACTTAAATAAATAAACAAATTTGCCAGAAAGGTGCAGATTTTAGCAGGAACACACCAAAAATATGAGGCAGAAATCTGGACATTCTGCAAAAATCTGTACAGTTGAGAGGTATGCTGGGATAGCGTGACAGGTTGGACTCAACCCATTCTTTTCTCATCATGGTGTTCCTCTTTCTTGTGTGTCACTCATCCTCCTATGTTTGCTGTCCAGTCCCTCCCATCAACAGTGGTTGACCTATGGTCTTGCGTGTGTCTCTCCTTTGTGGCCTTCATCTTTTGTATCACTACATCTCCTGTCAGTCTTTGTCTGTATTATACATTATGTCCCTGCACCTGTTACCATCTCCTTACCATCTTCCTAGCCATCATCTAAAACAGAGCACCTTTCACACAAAAAAGACTACCTGGCAAACTTCCTGCCATTTGTCATTTAACTTTTCCCTTCCCATTTTCATGTGTATTCCTCTGCTTGCTTTTCTCCCTTTCTGGACCCAGAATTCTTTCACATTTATGAAATAAAACAAGCTGACACTTTGCTGCACAACCCTTATATAAGCTGTCAGTGTAAACATACATATTCTCAAGCATCTGATCTGCATGCCGATGGTACCAGGTCACACGAACTTTCATAAAGTGGTCTGTTCACATGTTACTGCCATTTTAAAAATGCATTGCTTTCTTATGTAGCACTGTATCTGGGAGGTCTACACTATGTCAGCAGTTATGCATACCTAATATTTACTAGACTTTGTCCAACTTTGACTGTGGTATTTATCACATCACTGTTATATTGTCATTTTTTCTGAATAACTCATACTGAAAGAAATATTCAGTTTTCTTATAGTAATGAAACTACAATATATTTTTACCTATATTGGTAACAAGTACCAAATGGAGAATAAAAGTGTGATAAGGTTTAGAATCCAGGGACTTTTAAGAAATGTTAAGAGCAAATTAAAAAGAGAGAGACAGACTTGTGCCTTATTTATGCTTAAATGTTAACTATAGAAGTCAGTTCAGTTTTAAGGTATTTATTTTGTACAAAACAGGTCAGTGGTTCAACAAGGTGTAAGAATAGTAAGCTGGTACTGGAGAAAAGGGACTAGAATATGAAAAACTTAAAGCAAAATCAACTTTTTTGAGGTCCGGAGTATAAAACTGAAGAAAAAGGAATGCAAAATTATTTTTTGGTATGTGTATATATGTTCATGTGTTTTAAAAGCAGTGTGTGTGTGTGTGTGTGTGTGTGTGTGTGTGTGTGTGTGTGTGTGTGTGTGTGTGTATGTGTGTGTGTCTACGCTCATGTGCACATGCACACATGCAAGCATCCAGGCATGTGTGTTTTAAATATTAATACAAGTATGCAATTTTATGCAGAAAAAAATCTAGTGGACAACAGGACTCAGGGCCCTACCTTTGAGCCTTCATACTAAAGGCAAACATTAGTCATAATAGCACATTATTTCCTTTTTGTTTGCAGGTAAGTTGCTAGTGACTGAAATCCTGTAATTCTTCTTGTAAGGAACTCTATGGTTGTGGCTATCAATATGTCGGATATTAGAAGTAAGTGTGTTATGCACTAACATACTGCACTGGTACAACAGGAGTTTCATATTTAACTGCAGCAACATGCCCACAAAAATCTCAGCAGACTGGAGATTTCTCCTAGTAAAGAAGTATTTAAGAAAAATTGTTTTTGTTGCCGAAATTAAAAATATAAAGTATGATTTGTTGTGATTTCTAAGAATGCAAAGCACAGTGGCAGTTTGTATATTTCCTTTCTACAGTCATTCTTCTTAAATAAATGTAAAATTATCAATAAGTACAAGGGTCTATTTTCAAGGAGAACAAGGGAGCATTGGATTAGTTACATAAACTCACAAGAAGAGGATGAGAGACTCAAACTCAGTTTTTCCATAGGTACATCTCACCCTTATCCATACCTCTATTACTTTAAATTCTAAATAACCAAAGCAGACAAATGACCGTGTGTCAAACTAATAAGAAAACCAAATGGCCCAGGCAGAAGCAGGAAACGGCTTTATCAGAAAATTTTATTAAAATCTCACAAGCGCATTCACCCTGACTCAGTTGCAGGGCTTTTGCACTTTCACCCTGACTCAGTTGCAGGGCTTTCTCAAAATGAAAAAGCCCTGCAAATGAGTCAGGGTGAAAGTGCTTGTGAGATTTTAATAAAAGTTCCTGATAAAGCCGTTTCCTGCTGCTGCCTGGACCATTTGGTTTTCTTAAATTCTAAATAATTAGCTTTGGAATGAATTTTATTAAAAGTGAAATTCTCCTCATCTTTATAAAGTATGTGTAGTTAACTTCAAGGTTTATTTCTTGCAGTACGCTATGGCAGAGATGTAGCTGGCTATTCTGGCTTCCAGTGCCATCACTCACTCAGATACCCCCTCTCCATTCTGTAGTCCTGGGACAGGAGTCAGGACTTAATACAGAAAAAAAACACTTTTTTTCCATTTAAACTGTAGTAACTACCTTTAGAGACCCAATTATCTTGGATCTCATATTTCCCTACAAGTCCACTATCTCTACCAATGTTAGAACTAGAGACCTAAATCTATACCAGCAGATAAATGCAATACAATGGAGGGAAGCATTTAGAACACTGTCCCTCCCAAACCACTAGAATAACATTTCCCTGCATGTTAAGCAGTGAGATTTATTATCTTATGTTAAACAAAAACTAGGTGAGTGGAACAAAATTGAAATACATTAGTGTGGCCTTTCTGTATCACAGTCAGATATCTGAGGTGTGCACAGTCAACAAATATGGCTTTAATTGATGGATACCGGAGCTGTCTGTGGATGAAAGTGACTGATTCTGCTCACATTTGCTCAGATTAAGCAGTAATTTTCTAGCATTGGAGGACTAATTTGATTTTTGTGAAGCAAGTTGAAATACATGGCTGTGGCTACAGTTTATGTGAAACAAATCTAAAATGTAATATTGTGGGTATGATTTTGTTTTATCACAGTCAGATATCCGAGGTGCATGCAGTCAACAGAGTAACTTCAATTGCTGTGTTTGGAAGCTGTCTGCAGATAAAAGTAAGTGATGCTGTTGTCACCTGTATTTTGTCTTTGTAGGACAAATGTGGACTTATTTAAAATACAATGGAATGGTTGATAGTTTCGTAAGTTCATAGGCAAGCACTAGGCTAACTGCCCTTGTAAGCCATTTTAAGCCCAGCCAATTTCCCTTTTATGAGAATCAAACTCTGTACCTAGTGTCTGTGGGGTAAACCATTAAGCCACACCTAGTGTCTGTGGGGTAAACCATTAAGCCAGACCCTCCCTCCTAAATGGATGAGTACCCAGCTCTGCTGTGACATTCATGCTTCACATCCAGCTGGCAAACCTTTCCACATAGATTGCATCCTACCTGCTTATTCCTACTACCTGGTAGCATCTTCCCATCCTTCAAAAAAGCAGCTGTCCTTCAAAGGTATGATTCTTCCTTCCATGATCTACAGTAACAAAAATCCATTCCTAAACCATGTCACTCAGGATAGCAATCACTAGTGAGCACTGCTGCACCAGCTTGTATCACATGATGGATCAGTAATGAACACGTGTACCACTGTACCAGCTTGTGCAGAATGACAACTCACTAGTGAACATGAGTACTACTGAACCATCTTGTGCTGTACAATATATGACTAATGAACATGTACACTATTTTACCAGCTGGTGTTGTACAATAAATAATTAGTGAATATAAGCACTACTGTACTAGCTTATGCTGCAAACCTTACCACATAAATGATTTACAATAATCAAGTAGATTTTACCATATGTACCTCCACAAACATCAGATTAGACCATGGCTGCCATGTGGAAAACAGGTTGTACTAAGTCAAAATGACTAATCTAAAGTTGTTATTGTAATGTAGGCATGATATGGCCATGATGAATACTTACCATTATCATGAACAATCTATTGCACTTTGTCATGGAACATTGGCCCTCTGAAGCATACTAGAAACAAAATAGGTATTAGATTGTAAATTGTACTGAGATGCATTTTCATATCATTGCACAAACTATATGCTAATGAATGAATATTAGCATTAATCAAAGAGCAAGGTGTATAATCCATTGAGTAGGGAATATTAGGTAAGAGTTTTTTCTGGAATTTGCATGATACATAAAATGCAGATATGCAATTACATATTTTAGTGTGTGTGTGTGTGTGTGTGTGTGTGTGTGTGTGTGTGTGTGTGTGAGAGAGTGTGTGTGTGTGGGTGTGTGGCATAGCAGGCAACTTATTCTTACTATGATGACAGACATTAATGAAGACATTGAAGTCAAAAGAAGTAGTGGAATAGTCACGGAAGGCTGGTGGCTGACTGCCACATAGCAGAGATGGCAGGCCTTGTGCTTCACTGATCCATATGCTTGATATGCAGACATTGACCATCTGGGAAGAAATACTACAGCAATCAAACAGAACTCTGATTTCTTAACATTTGCCAGCTAGTCACAGGCAGGAGCATACAACAAAGCAGATGAGGAATTATATCAGTCATGAAGTGTGAAGTGGGGATGGACTCTGCACTTAGAGCAGTACAGTGTAGGAGAGTTCAAGCTAACTTGCTAGATACAGAACTGCTCATTCTGCTGTTTGCTCAGGGTGTGCTTTTTTCACTGCTTTATTGCTACTACTACTGTAGCTGTATGTATTAGACTTGGAACATATGTGCATTTCATATGCAACACTGATGAGTAGTGGAGAAACAGCAATCCATTTTTATTTTACTTTTATAAATAATTGCTTATTTTATGAGCATAGTAGTCACCATATACAAATAGTAGTTTCTTCCTGCAGTTCCCTTCCCCATTTCTTTGAAGCCACTAGTGACATTACTGTAGTGAAACAAGCATCATGCTCTACACAAAGGCAAGCTACCTTTTTGGGTAACCCCAAAGTGTTCTGGCAAGGGATAAGCAAACTAATAAAGGTTCCAAATATCAGACAAAGGGAAACTTTTACCTCTGCTATTTGCTGAATTTTTCAATCAGGACTTCGGAAAACAGGTACTCACTCACCACTCCCTTATCTAATACCCTAGACCAGCATCATATGAATTTCTGCAACCAATTTCCTAACTTTGCCTTTCAGTCAGTTACTCTAAAAACAATTGACAACCATGTTATTACAATGGGTAACTGTGTAATGAGGCCCATATGAGTTCTTTCCTTAAATCTTAAGGAATACAAGACTTTCATAAGTATACCACCAGCACATTATTAATATGCCTCTATCCTTCAGCCCCTTTCCAAAACTGTATAAACTCTCCATAATCATCCAAGGATGCATCCCAATCATCTTACTCAGACATACAGACAAATCTCATTTCTAACTCTTTTTCTAAGATCTAAAGAAAAATTATCCTCACAACTGAAGAACTTCTTGAGGATGCAAACATTGCAATAGAGTAGGCTATATCATTCCACATTGCTCTTCTCCCTTACCAATGTCATATTCAAAGCAAAGAGCACAGTGTAATTTTCTGAGGTAGTTTCTGTAGGCCTTACTAAAGCATTCCATGCAATATCAACAGGGTCTCATCTAAGAAGAAAAGATTTAACATGTATTTGGAAATTGGGATTTTCAGGGTAAAAATCAATGATAGTTAGCATGGGTTTTTATTGTTAGGACTGTATATATGATATATCCTATGCGTCCATTCAGTGACCAATGTTGTTAACTGCTTTTGAT